>NW_027266269.1:7076251-7156251 GCF_022045235.1 Haliotis cracherodii
AAAATACACCAAAGTGATGTCACTCCAACAGCAGCAACGTGACACGCCAACACCGTGAGTAGCATCCACAGCAACATGACACTCCAACACAGACAGCGTCATCGGCCACGACCAAGGTTACACTAACACAATGGGCTCTATTTCCAGATTCTAAACCTCACCGATGTAATTATCACAACACAAATAGCCACACAAGACATAAACAAGCTTTCGTTTAAGATATCTCTGATATTTTTATCCCATCATGATGATAAAACAAGAACCTTTAAGAAAATTTCCAAGATATTTTTAATACACTGAGCCAAGAATACAATTGGCACTAATTCTGTTATATCGGTAAACCAAGACATATTTCCTCAGACCTCCATGAAGACTTCATTTCCCGTAGGAAAAATTCTGTGTAACCAATTCCTCCTAATACTGCAATTGCTCCTGAAGAAAATATTTCACTACATCCCCCAAATCAAATTTATCGATTTACATTTATTTTTTATTTTGGATTCATGTCTAAAGTATGTTTTAAAATGTTAAAGATGCAAAAACAGAAGGAACAAAAGAGATATCTTTTTATGATTCACGCAATAAGTAAGGGGAAGTGGGGCGGGTTCAGCGCCGCTTTTCACAATATTCCAGACTTAACATGATTGGAGAAACAAGAGTTGTGCATTGTACCCACGTGAGGCCTTCCTGTTTATTTTAGTTTTTTTTTATAATTTTGTCCCAAAAATCAGTTATGGGAAAAACAAAAAAAAAGTAAAAAATATGACATGACATTTTTTGCTTAGTTGGTTCATTGAATTTTGCCCCCAAAATCAGTTTGGTTGTCTGACATGACAACCTCTAATTGAACATTGCCCTTTAAAACTGTGACAACGAAACTTGTTCTTTGAAACTGTGACTAAATTAGAAGACACAACACATCTATTCTCTCTGTTCTGCATACCGTATTCGACGTAATAAGCGCCCCGCTCTAATAAGCCCCCATGGCGATATTTACTAACATATTGGCTAGTGAACAATCCCCATCAGCACCCCTTCCGATTGATCAATGTACACACGACTTATTTATTCGCGTATATACACACTCGTGTTTTATATGCACCGTTAATTACGGGCAATTAAATTCTGGAAAAATATATCTGTCGTTTAATAAGACTTTTCTTTCGTATCATTTCAGGCTGTAAACGCCAACCACGAAATTTACGATCTTTCAACTCTTTCACTAAAATTATATTTTAATAGCCCCCTATTTCTAATATTGAGAGCGTCCTTGGTGCTTATTACATCGAATACAGTATCTGATGGCAAACTTGTTTTGTTACTGTATTGATACAGTAAAGATATTGATAAATTGGATTTAGGACATGTATTGAGATATTTTCTCCAGGAGCAATTGCAGTATTAGGAGGAATTAGTTACACAGAATGTTTCCTACAGGAAATGAAATCTTCGTGGAGGTCTGAGGAAATATGTCTCGGTTTACCGATTTAACAGAATTAGTGCCAACTGTATTCTTGGCTCTGTATTAAAAATTTCTTGGAAATTTTCTGAAAGGTTCTTGTTTAACCATCATGATGGGATAAAAATATCAGAGATATCTTAAACAAATATTGCAAGATTCTAGAAAAAACAATTTACATTATTATATTTCTTTTTTCTGTGTCAGCAGTGATATATTTAAGAAATATAAATGATCTTCTTCCTTTTTTCCCATTTTCTCAGTATTTTGGTTCGGAGGATCCGTAAACCAACAAAAAGCCTGTGGAATCAAACTCAGTGCTTCAGTTCGATGAGCGAACACTTTAGCCACTGGGCTACCCAACTGCCACCTTACTGAGATTCAGATACCGTATTCGACGTAATAAGCGCCCAGCTCTAATAAGCGCCCACGGCGATATTTGCTAATATATTGGCCAGTGAACAATCCCAATTAGCACCCCTTCTGATTGATCAATGTACACAAGACTATTTACTCGCGTATAATACACACTCGTGTGCTATATGCACCCTTAATTATGGGCAATTCAATTCTGGAAAAATATATCTGTCATATATTAACATTTCAGGATGTCAGCATAAACCACGAAATTTATCATTAAATTCTGTTTTTTTCCACCAAAATAATATTCTAATAAGAGCCCCCTATTTCTAATTTTGAGAGCGCCCTGAGCGCTTATTATGTCGAATACGGTATGCCCCTTTGAACTTTAGCCAAGTGCTGTGCTCTGTTTGTAATTGGTTTGTAAAAAGTCCATAGGGGCTTATTGGTATGAGTGGGGAAAGCATGCATTGTCAATTATTCAAAGGTGTTTTATCTTTTGGTTGGACATGAAATGTGTTTTAGAAATGCCCTTTGAACAGTACTTTTGCCAAGTGTCTTGCTCTGCTTGTAATTGGTTTATGAAATGCTCACAGGGGCTTTGGATAAGTGAAAGTCAATCTATTCAGTGTTTCCATGTGTCGAGATATCAAGTTACGTTATTGTTTATTACCGTATACAACGTAATAAACGCCAAGGGCGCTCTCAAAATTAGAAATAGGGGCCTCTATTTGGAATATAGTGAGTGTGTGTGAGTATTGTTTAACGCCGCTTTTAGCAATATTCCAGCAATATCACGGCGGGGGACACCAGAAATGGGCTTTACACATTGTACCCATGTCGGGAATCGAACCCAGGTCTTCGGCGTGACGAGCAAACGCTTTGACCACTAGGCTACCCGACCGCCCTTTTTTTTTTTTTTTTTCTTTAAGAATATAAGTTTGGTGAGAAAAGAAAAGAGAGTTGAAAAGATCGTTAATTTCGTGGTTTATGCTGACAGCCTGAAATTATACAGAAGAAAAGTCTGTGCGTATTATACACGACAGATATATTTTCCAGAATTTAATTGCCCCTAATTAAGGGTGCACATATCACACAAGTGCGTATTATACATGAATAGATAAGTCTTGTGTACAATGATCAATTGGAAGGGATGTTAATTGGGATTGTTCACTAGCCAATATCTTAGCAAATATCGCCGTGGGCGCTTATTAGGACGGGGCGCTTATTACGTCGAATGCGGTAATGCCATATTCTGCAATATTCAAGCCAAATGATAATGGCTTGAAAATAAACGAAGCAGGACCAGACAAACCAGTGATTGATGTAATCTACAATAATCCACGTTAACTGGGTACGCAATCAACAGTCACCAAGCCTAACCACCCCTTCCATTTGGTCACCTCTTTATGACCAGCACAGGTTGCCCGGGGGACCGACTCTAACCATGATTGGGGGGTCATGACAATAACTATCTTTTCACATAAGTTCCAGAATGCACAAAAACATCATTAAGGCACACAACATCACCCTGGTCATCAGTTCACTGTCATTCCTATTTCATTCTCAGCTTCCTGGGGAGAATACCATCAACCACTACCACTATGTCGCCCCTAGAAACCCACTTGTAATCCACATGGCAATCACCAAGGAATGGAGAAGAGTAAAAAAGAACCAATTTGTGTCACTTTCAACAAAACAGGACAGAATAGGATTTCCTCTTTAAATCGTTTGAGAGCAGATTTTTATTTCGCTAAATCCTCTCCAAGCAAAATACCTTAATCAGTTCTTCCAACTTCGCCTCTTAATCAATGGTATTGCATCCTCCATCTTCCAGAAGCGATGCAGAGAAGGATCAGCATTGATTTCATCCTTACCCTCGTCCTGTGTCACGCTATCCACAAAACTACCAACACAGTTTAAAGGCGCAGCATTGATTTCAAATCCGAAGTGACAAATCTCGATGGTATTTTCAGACTCTCGACCTACGGGGGACAAAAAGACTAATTTCCTCTAAACCACAAGACAGACGTTAAGTTTGTCTTATAGAGATTCACATGAACACGTGGCGAGTATTTTAACAGCATTTGTGTCGTTCAATAAGAAAATCATTGTGAGCATTCCCAAAGCTGTTCTTATGTTTAATGAAAACTGGATGGAACACATTACTGTATTCGACGTAATAAGCGCACAGGGTGCTCTCACAATTAGAAATAGGGAGCTTTTATTAGAGTATAATTTTGGTGAGAAAAAAAACAGAGTTGAAAGATTGTAAATTTTGTGGTTTATGCTGACAGCCTGGTATGATACAAAAGAAGTCTGTGCGTATTATACGACAGATATATCTCCGGGAATTTAATTGCCCATAATTAAGGGTGCATATAACACACAAGTGTGTATTATACATGAATAAATAAGTCTTGTGTACATTGATCAATCAGAAAGGGTGCTAATTGGGATTGTTCACTAGCCAATATATTAGCAAATATCGCCATGAGCGCTTATTAGAGCGGGGCGCCTATGACGTCGAATATGGTATTTTGTAATTTGGAACAAGAAGTTATCATTGAATGAAGACACAAACATTTGATCATTCAGGATAACTGAATCCTGAAAAGAATCAGAATTCCATTCCAAGAAGTTTGCTCATTCCGTTTGTTTGTTTGTTTGTTTGTTGTTTAATGCCACTATCAGTAATTCTATCTATATGATAGCGGCTTGTAAATAATCAAATTTGGACAAGACAATCTAGCGACTGATCTCGTATGGTACGACTGATGCCATTTGGGTACAACGACATGCGAGCCATTAAGTCACCTCAGATGACAAACAGCAGTTGCTAGGGACCAATTCTTACCCGGAATCCCCACGGGTCATTCCATGAGATATAGGAAATAATAATACCGAATTCGACATAATAAGCACCCAGGGCGCACTGAAAATTAGAAATAGGGTGCTCTTATTATAATATTATTTTTGTGAAAAACGACAGAGTTGAAAGATCGTAAATTTCGTGGCTTATGCTGACAGCCTGATATAACAGATATATTTTTCCAGAATTTAATTTCCCATAATAAAGGATACATATAACACGCGTATTATACACGAATAAATAAGTCTTGTGTACATTGATCAATCGGAAGGGTTGCTAATTGGGATTGTACATATATATTAGCAAACATCGCCGTGGCGCTTATTAGAGTTGGGCGCTTATTACATTGAATACGGTAATACTTCTCTACAGTATCACAGAGAAGCCATGATAGTCATTACAATGGCCCTGAAGTAGACTCACATACAGGCTTCATGGCCAGAAATATACTCTGCTCTGGAATACCCTTCAGGACTTGGTGGTTATGAAACCCCTCAGATATCCAGAGTATTTGTCTGTCCATCTTGTTTTTCTGAGTTTTTAATTTTTAAATTAAATTTTAATTTAAATTCGACCGCCACTCTCTTGCTGGTTGAGGTTGGAGATGAGAAACACGATGGATGGCTTCATATCTCTATCCTGTGTTGATAAACACCCCTGACCCATCAGACAATCAAGCTTCCACTTTGAACCTGACCCGTGAAGATCCGGGGTAGAATAGGTCTTCAGCAACCCATACTTGCCGTAACAGGCGACTATGCTTGTCATAAGAGGCGGCTTATGGGATCGGGTGGTCAGACTCGCTGATTTGGTTGAAGCAAGTCATCGATCCAAATTACGTGGATCGATGCTCATGATGTCAATCACTGGATTGTCTGGTCCAGACTCGATTATTTACAGGCCACTGTCACATAGCTCAGATATATGCCACAAACTCAGAAATAGTCCAGCTATATGACAGCGGTCTGTAAATAATTGAGTCCGGACTGGCCAACCCAGTGATTGACATCATGAGCATCGTCCTACGCAATTGGAAATATAGTAACAATTGCATAAACCAAGTCAGCAGCCTGACCACCCAAGCCCGTTAGTCACCTCTTAAAACAAGCATAGGTTGCTGAAGACCAATTCTAACCTGGATCTGCACGTGAAACTCGATGCTAAAACTAGCTATCCAATCGAATTATCCTGTTCTTTGATGGTTGAAACAGAGACACCTGATGGCTTAAGAGCCTCCCTAACTCTTTCTTCCTACTCACGAACAAAAACATCTTCCTGATTTGACGATATATATTGACGGCTTGCTTGTACACAGTCACAGTGTTGGAGACATAACACATGGAGGTGAGGTGAGGTGAAATTGGGTTTAACGTCGCGTCCAAGATTATTGCACTTATATAGCGACTGCATGCATGTGTGTGTGTGTGTGTGTGGCTGCTTGTACTACTCCGGACTGATGCCGATTTATAGTGCTAGCTCACTGAGATACCATGCCGCAGTTTAACATGAATACCCCACTCAGACACAGTATACTGACTCCGAGCCGACCAGTCCTTGTTTTAGCCCCTTAAAGGGGCACTGATCTAACGCAATTCCCCGGGACTGGTTGTTGCCTTTGTTATTGTTTTTTCCCAGTGAGTACCCGGATGTATAGCATAAATCTAGACTAGTTCGCGACCTCTGCTGCGCCATTCGTAAGCGCATTAGTCACTTTTATGGGTAGTAATAAGGGCGTATGGTCACATTGATCAACAAAATGAAATACTGTTTTCGAGATAATAAGGAAATGTAGGTATCTTTGTGGTAAGCATCGGTAATGGTGATAAGTCACTTGCTTGGCAATTTGGCAATTTTCGTTTACACTATTTTGACTTGCAACACAAAGTAAATATTTCACCTGAGCATTGTTTTTTTTATAGTATGTATATTTTTTTACTGTCAAAATGTGTAACATTTTCAAATTTATTAAACGTCTAAATATTCAGTTATTTTTAAAAGTGACTGAAAAAACCCATTTCCATCTGTATTATTATAATAACGAACTCCAAACATTTTGATGTTTAATGTCATCACCAAGAGACTGAAACGTTAGGTTGAAAAGTACATGTCTATGTTGTTTGGCTTCTAATCCTACATAATAATCTGTTGTGATGTTTGTAGGCCCTTTTGATCGTCTTAATCAATCTGGGCAGATTTTTTTAGTCAAAATGACTGAAATATTTGCACATTTTATAAATTGCCTGAGATAATCACATTTTACAAACTGACGGTAATATATACACGCTTTCAAAGGAAAAGACCTGTGAAAACAACGTCTATCGCGCATTGAAGAATTTCTCAACCAAGACGTAGAGAAACAAGAACGAATCGGTTCAAAGGAAGGAAAACAAAATGCAAATACTATAATTAAAACCTACCAATGTTATGTGTATACATTTTAGGCAGCTTCCTTGTTCGTGAATGTATCCATAAATACCCACACAAAGGAACAATATCCCACTCGTCTGCAGCAGTACAAAGAAACGTATTCGATGTCACGTGTCTCTGTGACAATCAAATATTTTAAAATATATATATCGTTTCGGGATATTATAACCCGTGTTCGTTTCTCAACTGATCACTTGGATTGTTTCAGGTGTTTTACATAGGTGTCAAGTCTCAATGGTCGGCTGAGAAAGCCCACGTGACAACTATTTTCATAACGTCCACAGTTCCTAAAACATCCATTGAGTGATAGATAACAATGATCAATCAAACAACGTATTATCAGTTAACCCTTTGAACAAAGTATGTTGTTTTTACATCGGCACTTCATGCCATGGTATGAGTGTATTCCCTTTGTTTTAGTAAACCTAGACATGTAAACACTCACTTTTGACATATCAACTGTGCAAGATAACAGTAATTAATCAATCAACGTATTTTCTGTTAATCCTTTGATGACTAGGAACGATCCGTTGATTTACAAAAAAAAGTAAATCAACTGATCATTCGCCGCTTGCTGGTCTGCCACGTGCATATTACATAACACACATTTCACCTCACTTCAAACCTGGATTTAGATTGAATAATTACCCCAGACACAATAAATGCCAAATGGGAACCTTTGTCAGGTAATCTAAGTGGTGCTACCACTAATTGTACCTGTAATAAATTCATTAACTGAGCATCAAGTGATTGACGACAAATACAGTGTAGGGTTATACGAGAACGTTATACGTGGATGACAACAAGGGAGTAGTAATCGTATTATTGACGCAATCCGAAATCCGAAAATGCTTTCACTGCAGGGATACTTTTTTTAGTATTAAACTATAACCATCTAGGGTATTTCCAAATGACGACATCCGATGAGCTCCGCCGTTCTTTTTCTCTGTTTGTTTAGGCTGAAGAAATTAATTAACATGCGCCCTTTGTCGAAATCTTTATAGATCACAGTTAACTAATCAGTGTTTATGCAAAAATGCGTAAAACAAATATTGCCTCCAGCCTCCAAGTTTATTTAGCTGTCCCTGCAGACGGTAGCCCAGTCTCTGGTCACGCTCAGTTGCGTTACGTATCATCCGGGTACTCACGGGGGAAAAAACAATAACAAAGGCAACAACCAGTCCGGGGAATTGCGTTAGATCAGTGCCCCTTTAATGCCGAGCGCCAGACAGGGTAACAACAAGTACCATCTTTTAATGTCAATTGGTATGACGCGGTCGGGGATAATCTTTTTGTAGCAGCACTATGAGGCACATATGTCTTTTTGGCATACCTTGTTAGGTTTTATACAATTCTCCATCGCTCGTGGTATAAAACCTGACACGGGGCGGATAAAACCCCACGTACCCCTTGTGATACTGCCACAACTCACATTAAGGCCCAAAGACATTTTTGTGAGTAGTTGCAGTTTGTTTATGGTCGTGGACATTCCGCTCTCCGGGTGGACGCTCTACCGCTAGACTACGGAGGCGGTCAAACACATAGAGGAGTATGGCAATCATACCAGTAGCAAAGCATAGATCATTCGGTACATCATCTTTCAGTGCATTTCTGAACAGTATCTTTGATGTCTACTAACCGATATAAATTAAAGTGCCCTTTACATCTTTTTAAGTGGTTTACAAATGTTTAGGACTAAAATTCAATGTAGGTGGTCGAAAATAAATTTAAAAATTTTAGTTCCAGATTAGTACTGCTATAAATCATTGAAAAATGAATTGTTTCAACATTGAAGTAAGACAAGTTCTTACTTCAACACACCAACTTCTAAATGCCACTTAAAGAAGTGTTTCAACATTGCAAGATAACGGAAATACTCGAGATGGCAAGGATGATTCGGTATGTCATCTTTCAGCTCATTTCTGAACACAATGATTGATGTGTATTACAGCTAAAATGGATAGAATTATCATTAAACCGCCCGCATGTTATCAGAAATGAGAGGGCAACTGTAACTAGATAATGCCCTCATATTGCTTGACGACTGACCATTATCACGCCCGTTGTTAGGTGACATCATAGGATAGGCATAGGTGACATCACGTTCAAGAGTGACGTCATCTGGTTTGTTCTATGACGTTTCCATATTTGTAAAAGTGGGTCAGTGAAATTCGTGTTGATTGCAGTAACTGTTTCAAAACCCATATTGTTGTTTCTTTTTATTTGATAACAAATTCTATCGACTTTAGCTATAATAACGGTAACGCTATTTTTCAGGGCATTATCATTTGCACAAGCCCTCAATGTTTTCAACTGCCCTCCTTCGTCGGTCAGTTAATGGAAGACCTCGGGTTTCTGCAAATGATAATGCCCTGAAAAATAGCGTTACCCTTATAGTAACTGATTCAAAATTCAAAATTGAATTGCCTCTCTGACTCATTTGTGAATTTGATTATCAAGAACCACTATCCTCAGTACATGACTTCAAATCCATGTTGGGTAATTTTCCAGTGTCATTACAGTCGACATCATAACGGCAGAGCTGAAATATTCCCCAGCCCTGTTATGCTTGTAGATTACATTTTCCTCTTGAATTCTCAGCTCCCTGGGGAGCATACAAGCCTATCTGCAGTAGGCTTATGTAATACAGAACACAGATCTATGTTACATTGCATATACCATACACTTCGTTACATGTGAAAATGACGATTAATGAGGTATTGTTTTCAAACTAAACTTCATTGGTAATGTAATTACGATGAAACTTGAGTCATTTCTAAATTAATTCAACCACCGACCTTCCGCTTCGGGAAAGATGCTCAATCCACTAGACCACGGAGACGGTCTGGTCTGTTTTCAAAATAAACTCCATTGGTAATTATAAGGAAGCATCAGTCCTTTTAGTAAATTAATTCAATTCTGTGTTGCATAATTTTTAAACCCACAGGAATCTGCAGCTACTGATGCTGGCTTGAGGTGATGGACTTTTGTGCTCATTAAGTTATGGAACTCAATCTGATATAGACGAGAGAGACTCTACGAGAATCTCAAACGGATATAAAAGGTCACGATATATCGTATTCGACGTAATAAGTGCCCAGGGGGCTCTCAAAATTAGAAATAGGGGGCTCTTATTAGAATATTATTTTGGTGAGAAAAACAGAGTTGAAAGATAGTAGATTTTGTGGTTGATGTTGACAGCCTGAAATGTTTATATACGACAGATATATTTTTCCAGGATTTAATAAACCCATAATTAAGTGTGCATATAACACACAAGTGCGTATTATAAACAAATAAATAAGTCTTATGTACATTGATCAATCAGAAGGGGTGCTAATTGAGATTGTTCACTAGCCATTATATTAGCAAATATCGCCGTGGGCGCTTATTAGAGCGGGGAGCTTATTACGCCAAATACGGTAGGTAAGAGTTGACGTCATATTTTGAAGTTGTGGAAAACCTGAAATATTGTTATGAAAAATATCAACATTCTCAAATGACTGACAGCTGTTTTACACTTTTTACACAATTCAGACTTCTGAAAGGATCACATACGCACTTATGGCTAAAAATAATGTGTGAAAAGGGACAATTTTTCAAACTTCAACGGAAAATCTAGGAGTATCTGTGATGTGAGATCATTACATTTTTGAACGCGTGCTTCATTTTGATTGGTTGGTCAAGATTCAATAAGGGTTAACATGACATGAACTTCTATGGACAGATCCTCGAGCAGAGAAGTGCCGTATCCATGACAAGATTGGATTATGTCACTCGGTGACAGATGCTTGGGAAACTTTATGGAACTCCAAATTGAGACCAGAAGTACCGTATTCCACATAATAAGTGCCCAGGGCGCTCTCAAAATTAGAAATGGAGGCTCTTATTAGAATATTATTTTGGTGAAAAACAACAGAGTTGAAAGATCGTAAATTTTGTGGTTTAAGATGACAGCCTGAAATGTTTATATACAACACATATATTTTTCCAGAATTTAATTGCCCATAATTAAGGGTGCATATAACAAACGTATTATGCACGAATGAATAGTCTTGTGTACGTTTATCAATCGGAAGGGGTGCTAATTGGAATTGTTCACTAGCCAGTATATTAGCAAATATCGCCGTTGGCGCTTATTACGGCGAATACGGTAAATAGAATGTGCAAACATGGAGATCTGTTCTGAAAACTCTATTTAAAGCTTGTTACTACCGACAGGCAAACAAAGATGTTCAAGTTCTTGCAAAATGATTATAACCATTGTTGTTTGTTTGTTTGTTTGTTGTTTAAAGCCACACTCATCAATATCCCAGCTATATGACGGCGGTCTGTAAATAATCAAGTCTGGACCAGATAATCCAGTATTTGACATCATGAGCATCGATCCATACAATTGGGATCGATGACATGCATCAACCAAGTCAGCGAGCCTGACCACACGATCCCGTTAGTCGCCTCTTACGACAAGCATAGTCACCTTTTACAGCAAGCATGGGTTGCTGAAGACCTATTCTATCCTGGATCTTTCACCTCTTACGACCGAACCAAGGATGCCAGCTGATAAATAATTGCACATGGCCTAATTGAAAAATTCAGCGCTGCTGCCATTCTCGGAAATAATGAGCTGATTATGAACATCCATGGATTTTGTTGATTCAATTTAATGACGCTGAAAATCAAATTTTTGGAAATTCTGCATCAGTAAAAGCTGTATTAGCTCGACGATGCCAGGGAAGGGAGTTTGAAAATTTGGCATGGCAGTTTAATGTTTCATTTTTCTCAAAGTGAGCTGAAGTTTGTTTCCAAGACAACGCTGCAAAGTTTCCTCAAAATTTCGCTGTCATGCTTTATGACAAATGGATTCAACGTTTTATACTGACGTAACGGAAAAGCTTCAATTCATAAAATTTAAGAGACAATCAGAATAAATGAGCCATTTCAGCAAATGCTGGCTATATTTTAGGAAAGCCCAAAAATTTAAAAGGACCAAAGAATGCAGTAAAGATCTACTGAGTGTGTATGGTTTCATGCTGCTTTTAGCGATATTTCTGCAACATCACGTTCGAGGAATGCATCGTTCACCACGCCATCCTGTTCCCCATAGTGAGTGAGTGAGTGAGTGAGTGAGTGAGTGAGTGAGTGAGACACTGGGAATCATTCAGGCCATCCTGTTCCCCATAGTGAGTGGGTGAGTGAGTGAGTGAGTTTTTCTGAGTGAGTGAGTGAGGGAGACACAGGGAACCATTCAGGCCGTCCTGTTCCCCATAGTGAGTGAGTGAGTGAGTTTTTCTGAGTGAGTGAGTGAGGGAGACACAGGGAACCATTCAGGCCGTCCTGTTCCCCATAGTGAGTGAGTGAGTGAGTTTTTCTGAGTGAGTGAGTGAGGGAGACACTGGGAACCATTCAGGCCGTCCTGTTCCCCATAGTGAGTGAGTGAGTGAGTTTTTCTGAGTGAGTGAGTGAGTGAGTGAGACACTGGGAACCATTCAGGCCAGCCTGTTCCCCATAGTGAGTGAGTGAGTGAGTGAGTTTTTCTGAGTGAGTGAGTGAGTGAGTGAGTGAGACACTGGGAACCATTCAGGCCAGCCTGTTCCCCATAGTGAGTGAGTGAGTGAGTGAGTGAGACACTGGGAACCATTCAGGCCATCCTGTTCCCCATAGTGAGTGAGTGAGTGAGTGAGTGAGTGAGTGAGTGAGTGAGTGAGTGAATTAACTCTCACAGTCACTCACAGGGAAACTGGGGACCAATTCCGCCACGGGATAAAACATAATTTGTGATTGAATGCATTACCAAAATAACCAACTTTCGGTGCCATGGAAATCTCAAGCACAGAAAGAATATCCTTTTGCAACATACAATTTTCACCCTATTCCAAACCCTCTTCCAGAAGTCATTTTTTATGACACAAAAGCTTTCAACAGGGTCACAAAGAACTAACACAGCTTGAAATGTCACCGACAGCCGCATGGTGCCGATTCCATAGTCATGCACCTATCCTTTTTTCAAGGCTTTTTGGATGAAGATTCT
This sequence comes from Haliotis cracherodii, assembly GCF_022045235.1. Lineage (NCBI taxonomy): Eukaryota > Metazoa > Mollusca > Gastropoda > Lepetellida > Haliotidae > Haliotis > Haliotis cracherodii. The sequence continues at coordinate 7,089,401 of NW_027266269.1, forward strand.
TCTGGGAGGCAAATGCAACGTGTCGTGAAAACCCATAAATTGAAAGCCCAGTGCTTTGATTGAATTGGTAGAAGTGACGGCGATGTTGCTTGTAGCAAAATATTCCATTTTCTCGCTGGTCACTTGACGAAGGTGTATTTAGAACAACGCAATTACTAGAGCCACGAGGCTCAACGGTGTATGGCTTAAATTAAATGAAAACTAACTTAGCCACGGGGTGTGTTTGCTTGCTGTCTTGGGAGCGTCGTGACAAAGTGACGTACAATCTGCTCTAGCTCAACACAAAGCTTCAGGAACAAGTTAACCAGGGTTGAAAATAAAAATGTCAGCTAGTCAAAGACGTGTAAATTCGGGAAGGACTGGCAGAGTTCATCCTGGAAATTTTTACCTTTGAGAGAAAATCTCCCCTGGACCAAATGTAAAGAGATTTATTTTAATGTGAGTTTGCTAATTATTCACAATATTTCGTCTTCAAACAGTTAAAAGTGGATTTTCGTTATTTGTGACTGAAACTATGACACCTTTGTTTGTTGTTTAACACCGCAATATTCCAGCTATATGCAACAGTCTGTACATAATTCTGGACCAGACAATCCACTGATTGACATCATGAGCACCAATCCACGCAATTGGGATCGATGACATGCATCAACCAAGTCAGCGAGCCTGACCATCCGATCCTGTTAGTCGGCTCTTACGACAAGCATAGTCGCCTTTTATGGCAAGCATGGTTTGCTGAAGACGTATTCTACCCCGGAGAAGAATGATTGGTTCTGATGGGTCACAAGATTCCAATCAGGTACCAAATTTCTTTGGATGCCTCAATATTGCTAAAGACCCGGATCTTCATGGGTCTATTTATCCCTACTTCTGGAGGTTAAATGGGAAATCACACAAAAACCAAATTTATCCCAAATATCGTCCTGCTTCTGGTGGTAAACGTGACACCAAATTTATCCCAAATATCGACCTACTTCTGGTGGTGAACGTGACACCGAATTTATCCCAAATATCGTCCTGCTTCTGGTGGTAAACGTGACACCGAATTTATCCCAAATATCGACCTACTTCTGGTGGTGAACGAGACACCAAATTTATCCCAAATATCGTCCTACTTCTGGTGGTGAACGAGACACCAAATTTATCCCAAATATCGTCCTACTTCTGGTGGTGAACGAGACACCAAATTTATCCCAAATATCGACCTACTTCTGGTGGTGAACGTGACACCGAATTTATCCCAAATATCGACCTACTTTTGGTGGTGAACGTGACACCAAATTTATCCCAAATATCGTCCTACTTCTGGTGGTGAACGAGACACCAAATTTATCCCAAATATCGTCCTACTTCTCGTGTTTGAATGGGTTCACCAACAGCCTCAAATGTAATTATTTTACACAATTTCATGAGGGAAAACTTTCTCATCTCATGTTGAGGAAAAAAACCATCACGAGCATCGCCCCAAGGGATTGGATGTATTTCGTGCTAGTCTCCTGCTGTATCAAACTTAATGAAATTTTCAGCGTGTTAAACATCCTCCATGGAATTACTTGTGGAGGGAAAGATATCCTTTTTTAAATCTTGAAAGGTTTGTTTTTTTAGAATTTTTGGAGACTGCCTAAAGGAATTCATGCACATGTATTGGTAATAACGTTTGTGTTTTGAGGCTTGTTAAAACAGTATTTACTCAGACTTCATATTTGTGTCAGTGGAGATGAGATAATTGCAACTATAGGCCTGGGCCCACTTGCACAAAGCGATCTTAGCACTAAGATGATTTTAACTCCCATACTTTAACATAGGCTTACAATAGTCGTAGCGCTAAGATCGCTTTGTGCAAATGGGCCCTGTTGAATATATATATATCAATATGTCATATATATCATATATCACTGAAAACTGAACCTAGTGAATATATCATATATCACTGGAAACTAGATCTGGTGAAAATATCATATATAACTGGAAACTAGATCTGGTGAAAATATCATATATCACTGGAAACTAGACCTGGTGATAATATCATATATCACTGGAAACTAGACCTGGTGAATATATCATATATCACTGAAAACTAGACATTAATAATATATAAATACAGACCAAACTATTGGAGACAAAAATAATGATCCAATGAATTCTTATTCTGAAAACATGATACTGGTGTCTCTGGCCGGGATATTGCTGGAATATTACTGTAAGCATGCAAAAGCTTGCTCACTCACTCACTCACTCACTCGGGGCAGTGGGGTGGCCGAGTGGTTAAAGCGTTCGCTCGTCACGCCGAAAGACCCGGGTTCGATTCCCGACATGGTTACAATGTGTGAAGCCCATTTCTGGTGTCCTCGCCATGATATTGCTCGAATATTGCTAAAAGTGGCGTAAAACTATACTCACTCACTATTTATTATTATTGACTATACAAGAAAGTAAATTGGTGAATCTAAAAGAAACATAAAGACACACAAAAAATTACTCCTTTAAATTCCAATATGACAATAGCCACAGTGACACGAAGAAATTTCTAGTGATTGTCATTGCCAAATTCCTACCCAGCACTGCAATCAAGCCCTGAAGCTATAAAGTATGGACGCTGACATCCCCCAGACACCATGGTGAGGTGACAGACTGACATGAAACAAACATCACAGGTGGTGACAGGTGAATGACAGGTGTACATTGCAACTGTCTGACACTACTGGCGTTAATAGCTGACATCGACATTTGTTTTACTCTCTACCTGACAGGTGTAAATGTATTTCTGTATATGTGAAAGGGTGGCAGTATTGTAAATCTTGAAATTAACGTGAGCGTAAATTAAATGCGAAAAATGCTACAGGTCTTTGCTCGTGTAGCAGGGCATGGAGTCATGGAACAGATGACATCCTTACCTTGTCAGCTTGCTGACGGGGTTAACCTCTTTGGTCATGTGGACAAGGCGTCCGACCTCGGATCAGAAGGTACATGGTTCAAATCCCATCACGGGACTCGGAAATTTTATGGCCACTACATTGGCGCCCAACGTGGGGCTGAGCACGTTCATATTAAATTTGAGCAAAATAAGCCTCAGTACCCTACTATGCGGCCCGGGACGTGCCTTCTGTTGACGGGGGAGTATGAAGCAGGGCGTGGTGTCATCCCACAGATGACATCCTTACCTTGTCAGCTTGCTGATGGGGTTAACCTCTTTGGTCATGTGGACAAGGCGTCCGACCTTGGATCAGAAGGTGGTTTGAATAGTTTGAATCCCTACACTTGCATTAATTAACTTCGCCTTTATGTCTCCAAAATGACTATCAACAATAAGACGGCCTCACTGCACACTTTGGATCGCGGAAATACCAACTTGAATATAAACACAAACACGGTTTATTGAGCAGCTGTTGTAACAAGTATATAACCATGGCAATCAAAGAATAGGAATTACACAATGGGCATCCGGTGAGTTATCACTGCTGGGGTCAAGAGTTCTACCCACTCGTGTCAAGCTTGTTGACACCTTCTCCGCATACCAATCAGTGACCTGTTGTTGGTTCAATTATTTTATTGCCTTTTAACTTCCTTAATGCCAGTCAAAAGACTTAACATATAAATATATGGTATCTCTGTGAGCCGTGTGCGAAATACGCGTCAGTCGGAAAGCGCACGTTAAATCTCCAAAGTAAGTAAGTAAGTAAGTACTGTGAGCTAGCACTATAAATCGGCATCAGTCCGGACTAGTACAAGCAGCCACACAAACACATCACACGTACATGCACGTCGCTATATAAGTGCAATAATCTTGGACGCGACGTTAATTCCCATTTCACCTCACCTCCTCATATTTTACAAACAAAAGCATAACCTTGGAGTTGTGTTTTATCCTACACACCCCCAGGGCTCTGGAAGTTATCACAAGCCCAGGAAATTTGTTTCCATGTCAACCATAAACATTTTAGTAGAGCCATAAACAAATTATCTCAAACATTTTAAAAAATACTATCTCCTAGCTGACATTTAAACCATAAGGGATATATTTATCAATAAAAAATACAACTTTGCAGAATATCTGCCAAATATCTCACAAGAAGGCATTATTTAAATCTAACTCTGCTCTACAATGAGCGAACACAGCTAGCCAACATCACACATCTAAAAGCGCTAACAAACAGTATCCCTTTAAAAACTCAACCATTCAATCTGAACGAACATAAGCTTTTTGTTTTTTATTGCATTGACTCCAACATGCAGAAAATTGGAGATTTCAAAAGAGCTTGTTGCGAGAAAAAGCATCCCCGCGTTTAACTGAAAGTAATTACTTTTTCTGGATTTTTTTCAAGCAGATTGTTGTAACAACCAGGGTATTGCCAAGTCAGCGAAAAAATACAAGAACACTCGAAGAGAGTGTTATATTGAGTTACCTCCCTTGGGAGAACTCTTCACAATCCTGTCACTCGAGGTAATATTTTCCTGATGAAGAAAAACATTGGGGCAGTTATCTTCAGAAATATTTTTAAGCCACAGGAGTGTTGTCAAATAGTCCGCAAATTCCCGCTCCAGGGTCAGACCAAGTCACTCAGGCGACAACCAGTTTATTATATGTTTGTCGGCAATTGAAAATTCCTTTTTTTCATATTTTTCATATTTTTGTGACAATGATTTTATGAGGACATAAGAGAACTTCATTAACCAACAAACTAAATCACCAGAAAAAAAAGGTTTATATATATAAAAAAGACAAAATATATTATCTATTGTTTATACTATCTGAGATACCGTATTCGACGTAATAAGCGCCCACTGCGATATTTGCTAATATATTGGCTAGTGAGCAATCCCAATTAGCACCCCTTCCGATTGATCATTGCATACAAGACTTATTTATTCGCGTATAATACGCACTCGTGTTTAATATGCACCCTTAATTATGGGCAATTAAATTTTGGAAAAATATATCTGTCGTATATAAACATTTAAGGCTGTCAGCATAAATCACGAAATTTATCTTTCAATTTTTTTCCACCAAAATAATATTCTAATAAGAGCCCCCTATTTCTAATTTTGAGAGCGCCCTGAGCGCTAATTATGTCGAATACGGTATTTGGCGATGTGTCCTAATATATCTGTCGTGTATGATACATACATACTTTTCTTTTGTATCATTTTAGGCTGTCAGCATAAACTACAAAATTTACGATCTTTCAACACTGTTTTTTTTTTCTCAACAAAATTATATTCTCATAAGAGCCTCCTATTTCTGATATTGAGAGATCCCCGGGCGCTTATTACGCCAAATACGGTAGTTATAATACAACAGAGACAAAAGGTTAATTCTTTAGATTCTACTATACTGAATCAGAATCAGTTGTTTGACCAGCAGTTTTTGTAGAGAGTGGGTAGTGCAGTTTGAGACCTCTGGCAGCTGTGATTGGATGAATTTCTGTAAGTTTTTTATATTTTTTAAATGTACATCCCTCCAGTACATAAAAAGTGACCATGTTTGTGTAGTGAGTTTTATCTTTTTTTAACATGACTACACACCCTGAATGTTAACACAGATTTTTTCAAGCAGGTGACATTTTGTGTGTTTCACTTCCTGTACTCAGAAATGGAAAGAAACCTTTTTTTACTTTTTTTGCTGCTTTAAAAGTCAAATAAGGTCAACATAGCAACTTTGATTTTAATACTCTAGGTCATACTTAAAAAATCATAATTATAAATGCTTGACCAAAATTAAATTTAAAAATCAGAAATAGCGTAAAAAAGACGATAAAAAATGACATGCGAAATCGTCCCCCAAACAAAAAAATTCCTCCAGCAGGGGGAATCTCCTACCTGGAGGTTAAAACAGTTTGTGCAATATCAACGATCATGATGATCAGGCGTACTCCAGTCTGACTGCTTCTGCCTCGTATTCTGTCTGCTCATTCATTTGATTACCGGTCCACAACTTATGTCACATTAATAATAACACCAAAGATGCCTTCAGTTGTTTACTCAGGGGATTAATCCCTGACAGGTACCGTATTCGACGTAATAAGCGCCCAGGGCGCTCTCAAAATTAGAAATAGGGGGCTTTTAGAATATTATTTTGGTGAAAAAAAGATTGAAAGTTGAAAGATAAATTTTGTGGTTTATGCTGACAGCCTGAAATGTTTATATATATATAGGACAGATATATTTTTCCAGAATTTTATTGCCCATAATTAAGGGTGCATATAACACAAGAGTGGGTATTATATGCGAATAAATAAGTCTTGTGTACATTGATCAATCGGAAGGGGTGCTAATATGGATTGTTCACTAGCCAATATATTAACAAACATCGCCATGGGCGCTTATTAGAGCGGGGCACTTATTACATCGAGGACCGTATTTATTGTGTGGAATACGGCTGAGGGCAGCGGTGTTTTATTACCCAAACAGGATGTTCGTAATAAAATGCGAGTTACTGATCGTTATTGTTATCTTAATTATTCATAACGTCTGAAGATCAAAGGTCCTTGAACAATGTATGCAATGTTGTTATTTTTGAAAGTTTGACAGAATTGGCAGAAACAGTATTTGCATAACATCTAAGAATCACAAGATAGACAAACAAGGCAAACGTATCAGCCAATGAAATTAGTTGTCACCTCCACGCGAGTAGCTTTAGGACACATCACCAAATACCGTATTTGACGTAATAAGCGCCCAGGGAAATCTCAAAATTAGAAATAGGTGGCTCTTATTAGAATATTTTTTTGGTGAAAAAAAATTGAAAAATATATTTCGTGGTTTATGCTGACAGCCTGAAATGTTAATATACGACAGATATATTTTTCCAAAATTTAATTGCCCATAATTAAGGGTGCATATAACACATGAGTGCGTATTATACGCGAATAAATAAGTCTTTTGTACATTGATCAATCGGAAGGGGTGCTAACTGGGATTGTTCACTAGCCAATAAAATAGCAGATATCGCCATTGGCGCATATTAGAGAGGGGCGCTTATTACGCCGAATGCGGTAGGTTTGTTTTACACTGCACACACCTCAAATCCACAATAAACTGTAACAGACAAATGTCTCTGGCAACACTTCTAAACCCACTAAATGAGCTACAAAACTTCACGGCATAAGACATTTTCCTAATTAAAACAGGCCTACTAGGCCGCATCTAATAAACTACAAAATCATTCTATACCATGCTAAGACCCTTAAAAAAAACTTTAAAAAAAACCTGTAAAAAATAAAATGCTAAAAAAATTATCGAAAATCCATAATAAACCACACAAACTCCCTTAGTTCCCCAAACCTAAAATAAAATTCCAAATAAATAATAATTCCAAATAAATAAATAAGCAACCCTAAAGTATCCCAGGTTGCCCTTTCTTCTCTGACATACCCTCCTCGGTAAAACCACTAATTGGCCTACGTATAAAGTACTCTCTCTAATAAACTATAAAATCATTCTATACCAAGCTAAGACCCTTAAAAAAAACTTTAAAAAAATTATTTTTTTTTAAAAACTTAAAAAAAATAAAATACTTAAAAAATTATAAAAAATCCATAATAAACCACACAAACTCCCTTAGTTCCCCAAACCTAAAATAAAATTCCAAATAAATAAATAAGCAACCCTAAAGTATCCCAGGTTGCCCTTTCTTCTCTGACATACCCTCCTCGGTAAAACCACTAATTGGCCTACGTATAAAGTACTCTCTCTAATAAACTATAAAATCATTCTATACCAAGCTAAGACCCTTAAAAAAAACTTTAAAAAAATTATTTTTTTTTAAAAACTTAAAAAAAATAAAATACTTAAAAAATTATAAAAAATCCATAATAAACCACACAAACTCCCTTAGTTCCCCAAACCTAAAATAAAATTCCAAATAAATAAATAAGCAACCCTAAAGTATCCCAGGTTGCCCTTTCTTCTCTGACATACCCTCCTCGGTAAAACCACTAATTGGCCTACGTATAAAGTACTCTCTCTAATAAACTATAAAATCATTCTATACCACGCTAAGACCCTTAAAAAAACCTTTAAAAAATTAAAAAAATTTAAAAACTTTAAAAAAAAAAAATACTTAAAAAATTATAAAAAATCCATAATAAACCACACAAACTCCCTTAGTTCCCCCACCTAAAATAAAATTCCAAATAAATAAATAAGCAACCCTAAAGTATCCCAGGTTGCCCTTTCTTCTCTGACATACCCTCCTCGGTAAAACCACTAATTGGCCTACGTATAAAGTACTCTCTCTAATAAACTATAAAATCATTCTATACCACGCTAAGACCCTTAAAAAAACCTTTAAAAAATTAAAAAAATTTAAAAACTTTAAAAAAAAAAAATACTTAAAAAATTATAAAAAATCCATAATAAACCACACAAACTCCCTTAGTTCCCCCACCTAAAATAAAATTCCAAATAAATAAATAAGCAACCCTAAAGTATCCCAGGTTGCCCTTTCTTCTCTGACATACCCTCCTCGGTAAAACCACTAATTGGACCACGTATAAAGTACTCTCTCTCTCTCTCTCTCTCTCTCTCTCTCTCTCTCTCTCTCTCTCTGTGTTTTAAAAAATGATTACGGAGCATGTCATGAGAGCACTTTTACTTGGACATCTGAATACTTTCTGCGAATATTATGAATTTTTCTCTCTTGGTAAATAGACTAAATGTATCAAGGAAAATTGACGCAACAAAACCACGACATGTTTTTGACTTGACTTGCCCTTTAAGCCCACATGTAGATTCAAGAGCAGTTGAATGCCTAATTATTTTAAAAAAATATACAACTTTACTATAAAAGTATATGGGAAAACATTTGCTTTTGTGTAAAATTTAGTCAACTTTTAATCATTTTTTAATATGTCATTTCTAAAAATAGTCCAGCAGCTAGCTCCTCAGAACGTGATGATATAACCAAGTTATTGGGCTTCAAATGAACTCTACATGTTTGTTTGTTTGTTTGTTTGTTTAATGCCACACTCTGCAATATTCCAGCTGTATATATATATATAGCGGTCTGTAGGTAATCGAGTATGGACCAGATAATCCAATGATTGATATCATGCGCATTGATTTACCCAATTGGGATACAATGACATGCATCAACCAAGTCAGTAAGCCTAACCACCCTATCTTGAAAGTCGCCTCTTACGACAAACATGGTCACCATTTATAGCAAGTATAGGTTGCTGAAGACTTATTCTAACCTGGAGAAGAATGATTTGTTCTGATTGGTCAAAAGATTCAAATCAGGTATCAAATTCTATTGGATATCTCAAAATTAACTTTTCACATAAAAACCTTGCAATATAAACATCAATCCATCGACAGCAATCAATAGCCATTGCTACATATAACAATGGCTGCCATCAACCCATTAGGTTTGTATACAGTCAGTATCAGGACAACACATCAAACAGGATAAAATCTATTTAAGAACACACACAATTAAGTTTAATTACAGATGAAGATTTTCCTCTAGATTAATGTAATTTGTAATTAGCAGTTGTTGTGAAAAAACTATATTGGCAGCCATGAACAGTAAGTGAGTGAGTGAGTTGGGTTTAACGCTGCTTTTAACAGTATTCCAGTTATATGACACAGCGTGTCAGCTTGATCTGGGAGGAAAGGCCGAAGTGATGCAGGTCTCAGACGTTGACCACTTCGGTGAAACCCACGAGCATGGGTATGGTGCTGACAAACCTAGAAACATAATCGGGGCGAACCGGGGCATAGGTTTCTGGCGTGCCCAAGGGACGCAATTCTGCACAGCGAACTGCAGCGCCTTAGACGACTGGGCCACCCGTGCCCCCTGTACGCTCTGATACCGTGCATGAACTTTGTACGAACACTACCACTGCCTGACTTTGACGCACCCACACTGTCAAGTGAAAAACATTGACGTTTGTGCAAAGGAAACTAAGCACTCATTGGTCAGAACCAGGCCATCTCCTGATTGGTTGGTTACAACTAATGACTACAGCGACAGTGGCCGTCTATTCCTGGGTATTGAAGGAACAGGATAAAAACCAGAGAGGTATTGACGATGAACTCCAGTTCTCCAGTTCTCTCCATACAAATAGGCAATGACATATTAAATGATCAAAAAGTAAAATTAACGGACTAATCATTTATAATGCGGGTGGGTGGGCTGGTGGGCTGGTGGGCTGGTGGGATAGATTTTAGGACTATATCATATTTTGCCGATTTTTTCATGATCCCCAAAATACAAGTCATATTTTTTCATGACCCCCAAATACATTTCATCATTTTTTATGATCTCCCAAACACATGTCATCTTTTTTGATGATCTCCCAAACACGTCATCTTTTTTGATGATCCCCAAAATACATGTCATCTTTTTTTCATTCTTTCTTCTATGAAAAATAAGCAGTCCATTAATAATGTTAAAATCTATGTGAAAGTATTTGATACATTTTGGCGAGCCATCCCTACTTTTTACTTAATCTCTCCTCCCAACCCCCAATAATAATGACCAGTCCCTAAACAGGACTTTTCCAACTCACAATGAATTGGAAGATGCACATGAGATGATAAATATTTATCCAAATTTATTTGTTCTATGTCAACAATTATGTTTTAATGGTGAAGCTATTCCAGCACAAAATCAACAGACGCTTGTCATAAGATCATATATATAACAAGTTGTTGGGTAATAGCTTCTTATGTATAACAAGTTATTCAGTGATGTCTTTTTATGTATAACAAGTTGTTTAGTAAGTAGCTTCCTTGTAAATGTCAATCTGTAGCATGATAATGCCTGGATGGGGGCGGAGGGGCGTAAATGCACAAGAACTTGTGATCCATCAGACCCCATTAATCTTGGCAATGTCTCCCTAATGACTAATCTTTGTCAGGATGTAGACACAGACGTCAGATGTCTCTGTCCGATCTAGGCTTACCATCAGCTGATCTTCCAACAGTATATGGATTAATTCCGCGTTATTTGATCTCAACATCTGTCCTGTGTGTAACTACTTTGCAAACTGATGACAATTGCAGCAGCCATAACACTCGACAACTCAACATCTCTTGGAATAATGACCGACCATTTAATATTTTTGGGGCCTGGGAATAAAAAACAATAACAATTGTTCCAGGAAATGAGTAGTTTAAAATAAAATTGGTTCCAGAAAATGTGTTCAGAATTTTCTTGAGTATAGTGCACACTTTTTAAAAAAAAACACAGCTGTGTAGAAGGGGGTGCGCATTATACATGCACTAATGAGTTTTGATGTTTTTTCCCCCATACAGAAAGACATTACTGTGAGCACGTAACACCGGAAATACCATGTCAACAAATCCATACTGAAGTACGCAATTATTCATGTAATTACACTGTCTGGCTATAAAAAAATTGTTCTTTGTATATCTGGATTTATGTTTGTAACTTATTTCATAAATTTTATTAGAAATTTCTTTTGATATTGTTTTAATTAATTTTGGCGAAATTGTGTGTGGAGCGATCGGAAGATCGCACAACTCACCGTTATTAACAGCAAACACGGTCAGATTACCTCTATTGATGCCTTGAAACGAACTTTAGTTCACAGAGAATGGATACATATATCATAAATGACATATTTTGACTCGTTAAAATTCATAATTATTGTAGTTTGGCGATTCTAAACATAGTTCTCGCGATCACCTGCACGGGAGCCTCGACACTGACTAGTCAAACTGGTTCCACGTGAAAAATAATAACCGGCAATAGCGATCAGCTGCTTCACTTAGGGTTATTATTATTTTAAATAAATTTAGTAAAATCTGCAGCTAAAATAACAAGATATTGAAATAAATTATTTCTGATAAAAAAACAATTTCAGATACAATTTTTGCTGATCCTTGCATTAAAATCCAGTAAAGTTATATCATTGGGTGTGTCTTGACCGAATCACTGGTAGATTTCCGAAATCCTGATTCCTGTAGAGGGGGATGTGCATTATACTTGGGTGCACACTATACTCAAGAAAATACGGTATTGAAATATAAAAGTGGTTCCAGAAAATGTGTTGTGAAATATAATTGGTTCCAGAAAATGTGTTGTGAAAAAATAGAATTGGTTCCAGAAAATGTGTTGAGGAATATAACATTGGTTCCAGAAAATGTGTTGTGAAAATAAAATTTGTTCCAGAAAATTTGTAGTGAAAAATAAAATTTGTTCCAGAAAATGTGTTGAGAAATATAACATTGGTTCCCAAAAATGTGACGAAAATAATTTGGATCCAGAAAATGAGTTGTGAAAATAAATTGGTTCCAGAAAATGTTTTGTCAGGAATATATAGAATGGGTTCAAGAAAATGTGTCGTGAAAAAAATAAATGTTCAGTGAACAAAGATTGTACGACTTGAAACATCGACGGAGAAACAACTCTAGATTGCTTGGTTAGCGTAGTGGTTAGAGAGTACACTCTATAAACCCAGGTACGATTTCCTTCATGGGTTCAACTTTATGTGTAAAGCACGTTCCTGGAGTCCCTTGGTGTGATATAGTAAAAATATTGTTAGAAAGTGGTATCAAACCGTCCTCAAATGCCCGACCCCACTAGAACAGTGAAAGTAAGGTCATCGTCAGCAGCCATAATGCTTGACAGCTCAATACTCCTGGATCAGGAAAGTGTCCATCAATAAGACAGCATATATATTTAACTCATTAGTTCTAGAATAGGGTTTACATAGGAATCAATAATTCTACCATCATGCTTTAAACTCCTGCATTCTGGGCTCCGTTCCACAAAGCAATCTTAGCGCTATGATTGTCGTAAGTCTATGTTAAAGTATGGGAGTTACGATCACCTTAGCGCTAAGATCGCTTTGTGGAACGGAGCTCTGGTCTGTACATCAGACCATGACTTTGCTGATGACACAATCGAGAAATAAAAAATATATTTGAAAGCATTTCTTTCTCAAAACTGATAGGAAGGCAATTTGAAAAAAAAAAAAAAGAAACATCGTTTTGTGGATTCTACATTATTCAAAGCAATTTTTCAGCATGCTGGTATAATAGTTTGAGCGTATGAAAGCACCAGTTCACCACTAGCGACAAGTTTGGAAATGAAATATTATATGGTCTTCAGAATCTACTTCGAAAATGAAGCAGGGACAATGAAATTACAGACGTTTAACTCCTCTGCAATTATCGGGCAATTGTGGAAATATTGCAGAAAGGGGTATTCAAATTAAAATGTATTAAAATGGAGTTTGTGCATAGTCATCACAATATGTCATCACTACAATCATCATCATAACATGTCATCATCACAATCGTCATCACGATATGTCATCATCACAATCGTCATTACAATATGTCATCACTACAATCATCATCACAATCGTCCTCACTACAATCGTTATCACAATATGTCATCACTACAATCGTTATCACAATATGTCATCATCACAATTGTCATGACAATATGTCATCACTACAATCATCATCACAATCGTCATCACTACAATCATCATCACAATTGTCATCACTACAATCGTTATCACAATATGTCATTATCACAATCGTCATGACAATATGTTATCACTACAATCATCATCACAATATGTCATCACTACAATCATCACAATATGTCACAATATGTCATCATCACAATCGTCATCACTACCATCATCATCACAATGTCATCATCACAATCGTCATCACAATATGTCATCACTACAATCATCATCACAATATGTCATCACTATAATTGTCATCACAATACGTCATCATCACAATCGTCATCACAATATGTCATCACTACAATCGTCATCACGATATGGCATCATCACAATTGTCATCACAATATGTCATCACTAAAATCGTCATCATGATATGTCATCATCACAATCTGATATCATCACAATTGTCATCACAATATGTCATCACTACAATCATCATCACAATATGTCATCACTACAATTGTCATCACGATATATAGGTCATCATCACAATCGTCATCACAATATGTCATCACTACAATTATCATCATCACAATCGTCATCACAATATGTCATCATTACAATCATCTTCACAATATGTCATCACTACAATCATCATCACAATATGTCATCATCACAATATGTTATCATCATAATCGTCAGCTTCATCAAAGACAAATATACATATCTGAGTGACAAGTTCTGTGTTTGGGTCCTGCCTCGTCCTACAGGCAGAAGAAGCCTTGGGCCCAACATCCTGATGAGGAACGTGTGCAGCAGTCGAAGTCTCTCAGCAAGATTATTACGGAATAATCAGCCCTTGTGTTGACACTTTATGGATTGGTTTTAGGCTAAAGGACAATCAGCTCTAGGCACTGTCTTCTGCAAGTCAGTCCTTGCCATTTGCATGGATTCTGAATGAGACATTTTGTTTACCTCTTTCTTGTCTGGAAGCAAGAAAACTTTCAACTCCCATGACAGCAGCATCCCTCACATTATTGTAGCGGCCATAAAATTTCTGAGTCCCATGATGGGATTCAGACCACAGACCTTCTGATCAGAGGTTGGATGCCATGTCCATATGACCAAAGGAGTTAACCCTGTCAGCAAGCTGACGAAGGTAAGGATGTCATCTGTGGGATGACTCCACGCCCTGATACATACTTCCCCGTCAACAGAAGGCACGTCCCGGGCCCCATAGTAGGGTACTGAGGCTTATTTTGCTCAAATTTAATATGAACGTGCTCAGCCCCACGTTGGGCGCCAATGTAGCGGCCATAAAATTTCCGAGTCCCGTGAAGGGATTCGAACCACAGACCTTCTGATCAGAGGTCGGACGACTTGTCCACATGACCAAAGAGGTTAACCCCGTCAGAAAGCTGACATGGTAAGGATGTCATCTGTGGGATGACTCCACGCCCTGCTACATAATGAATGGTCAACTTATTCCTTGATCCATGGGGCACTGGTCACTAAACAGGCTCCCCATTGATATAGTTACATATCCATCTTCTGAGGTTTCGGACAAATTATTGAAAATGAAAGGAAATGTCGTTAAAAGTTATCAGAAATCAATATAAGAAATGCTAGACTTCCTCATTGATAACATCTATGTAACGTTTGGGGATAGGACATTGAGGCAAGACAACATCTGGACCAGTAAACCCCTTTGTCCATCACTTCATCACACAAACAGGACAAGATCAACATCTGCACAAATAAACGTTTGTTTGATAGTAAGGGTGTTGAAACAAACAGTGTATTGGTCAACACATGGCATGGATAGTGGTATGAACACTGTCATGGATAGTGTCATTAATAGTGTCATGAACAGTGTCATTGATAGTGTCATTGATAGTGTCATGGATAGTGCCAGGGATAGTGTCATGGATAGTGTCATGGATAGTGTCATTAATAGTGTCATGGATAGTGGCATGGATAGTGTCAGGGATAGTGTCATTGATAGTGTCATGGATAGTGTCATTAATAGTGTCAGGGATAGTGTCATGGATTGTGTCATTAATAGTGTCATGGATAGTGTCAGGGATAGTGTCATTGATAGTGTCATGGATAGTGTCATTAATAGTGTCAGGGATAGTGTCATGGATAGTGTCAAGGATAGTGTCAAGGATAGTGTCAAGGATAGTGTCATGGATAGTGTCATTAATAGTGTCAGGGATAGTGTCATGGATAGTGTCATGAGTAGTGTCATGGATAGTGTCATGGATAGTGTCATGGATAGTGTCATTAATAGTGTCAGGGATAGTGTCATGGATAGTGTCATTAATAGTGTCAGGGATAGTGTTAGGGATAGTGTCATGGATAGTGTCATGGATAGTGTCAAGGATAGTGTCATGAACAGTGTCATTGATAGTGTCATGGATAGTGTCAGGGATAGTGTTAGGGATAGTGTCATGGATAGTGTCATGGATAGTGTCATGGATAGTGTCAAGGATAGTGTCATGAACAGTGTCATGGATAGTGGCATGGATAGTGGCATGGATAGTTTTAATGTCACATGTGCCATCTCCGATTACCAATGAGACAAGACTACCATGAGAAACACCTGCAACAACTTACGTGATCAGTAGAGAGACGAACACAGGTTATAATGTCCTGAAACGCTACATATAATCTAAATTATTACATTCTAACAAAGCCAAGTGACATCGAACAAATTTTTTTATTCAGCTGAAGATGTTGCAGATATTGATGGATACATTCCTCGATCAAGCTAACTGCCTGATATTATACATAAAACCTTTGTCGGGTGTAATTACGCAGGAAGTTTTGAAAAAACGTATTGAAAAAAAGTCTTAATTTTTTTATTTGCTATCATTCAATGTTATGATGGCCAAGATCCCTAACAATTATTTAAACATGGATTCATCAGATGAAACTGAAAAAAACTGCACGTGTGTACACATTTTGTGGGTCATGCATTGTTTACCTTTTGTCGGGACAGGCACGAAAATAATTAGTGACATATTATATTGCTAATTAGCGTTTTCAGACTCGGCGGTAATAAAACAAACCTTATTAATTGAGAATCTTATTTTCTTCTACTTTCTTGCTTTTAACAGTCTGCAGATTATTAATCGGACACCAAATGATGATGATGATGATGATGATGATGATGATCTGGGATCAGCACAGGCTGATAATCCTTCCTCAGGGCCCACTTGCACAAAGTGATCTTAGCGCTAAGATGATTGTAACTGCCATACTTTAACATAGGCTTACAATAGTCTTAGCGCTAAGATCGCTTTGTGCACGTGGCCCCCGGACACTTATTATTCGTATACAAAACGCCAGAAACCACTTGCCAATCATCTGCACAACAAAGGGCCTTCATGACACCCAGCAAGTCGGGATGGAAGCGAGAAGGTTTGTTTTAGTGAGAAGTGTTTGATTAGGCCTTTGGGGCAAGGCGCCTAGCATGTCAGAATGTTCCGACAAGGTTGGCTGGAGGTAGTGTGGAGAGCTCACATCCACTGACGCAAGTATGAGAGGTCTTCCTTTGATGTTCTGGTTTACAAATTTTCTTTGTTATCTTTAGCTCAGCGATGCTTTGAACGGTAATTCACTTGATGTGGGAGGCAAGCCTGAAATGTTGGAAGCCTTAGATATTAGCACTTCCGTGAACTCACCCATGATGATCCGAGTTAGAATAGGTCTTCAGCAACCCATGCTTGCCGTGAAAGGTGACTACGCTTGCCGTAAGAGGTGACCAACGGGATCGGGTGGTCAGGCTCGCTGACTTGGTTGATACATGTCATCATATCCTAGTTTCGTGGAACGATGCTCATGATATCAATCACTGGATTGTCTGGTCCAGACTTGATTATTTACAGACCGCTGTCATATAGCTGGAATATTGCTGAGTGCGGGAATCTGGGATTCAAACCCACACTCTCAGAGTCAGGCACCTATCATCACCAATCTAACCCACTCAACCACTGAGGCTTCCACAAAATGAAAGTCCAACAACTAGTAGTCTAGATCACATACTTTGTGTACCCCTCTGACAAGTGTAAATTGGCACGGCTCCCATGGCCGAAAGCTATGAACACACAATGCCTTATCAGAGAGTGGTCACATGTAACAAATGTCATATTCGGGACTACCCAATCTTAGTCCCCAATTCTTGTAAATTTTTGGATTGAGTCCTATCTGACTCTTTCTAAAAAGGTCATTGAGTACTTGTACAAGACGACATGAAGATTTCCTCCCGAGGCTTGGTTGACTGGTACCATGACAGCCGAATACACAACAAAGACATGACTCAAACATCATTGACAATGTCAAAGAAAATGAAGAGTCTTCAATATTCTTTGATTCTTATGTGTGACACTGTCGGGCAGAACACTACATCCTTGGACTGGTTGTGCATTAATGACTGACATCAGTCCATTGTCATCTGAAGATGCTCACTACACAGTGGATAGAACAGAGTCACGTCAATAGGAACACATCCTGTTCAATTACTAGAAACCAGGCCCCTACAACTCACATACCGTAAATCTTGAAATTAACGCAAGCGTGAATTAAATGCGAAAAATGTGAGTGGTCTTTGTTCTCATTGTTAAACATCGCATTTATATCAACAATAAGACATTTTGGATGGGAGAAATACCAACTTAGACATATGCTGAAAACAAACAGCTATGTATTCCACACCACTGATTTTTTTAGCAGCATTTGTAGTAAGTATATACACACTGTCATTCAAACACTAATTACATCCTGTGAATTGTCACTGCTGGGGTCAAGACAAGAGTTCTACTCACTTACGGTATGTCATCACTGATCACACCTGCAAGTCCAGACAGACGCCACCCACCCAACATGGTGTCTTTGTTCTTTGCGACTGCGTCAAAGGCTGACACGAGCCAGCGCGCATGTATTGTTTTAGCGGAAGTACTCTACTCAGCGCTAATAAGCGGTGCTATTTGGTGTGTGATTGGATTAATGTAAGGTTGGATTACGGTGAGGATTCTTCTGTAAACCTGACAGAGGACATTTTCTTTAGATATAAATCCACTGATGCTTGAGAGGAGGGGGTGTCGCATTCATATTGAGTCGCATTTTTGGCTAGGGACCAGCGGTCGCATTCTTTTGGAGACGCATTAGTTTCACGATTTACAGTATGTTACTCATGATACCACTCTGCATTATTCTTGTTTGTTGTTTAGCGCTGCACTCAGCAATATTCCAACTATATGACGGCGGTCTGTAAATAATCGAGTCTGGACCAGAAAATCCAGTGATTGACATCATGACCATCCCACACAATTGGGATCGATGACATGCATCAACCAAGTCAGAAAGCCTGACCACCCGATCCCGTGCCTCTCATGACAAGCATAGTCGCCTTTTACAGAAAGCATGGTCGCTGAAGACTTATTCTCTACCCAACTCTCTGTGTTAAAATCAGAGGTGATGTGAGGTGAAATGGGGTTTAACGTCGCTTCCAACATTATTGCACTTATATAGCGACGTGCATGTATGTGTGTGGCTGCTTGTACTAGTCATTCACACACAGTATACTGACTCCGAGCCGACCTGTCCTTGTTTTAGCCCCTTAATGCCGAGCGCCAGACAGGGTAACAAAAAGTACCATCTTTTAACGTCTTTTGGTATGATGCGGCCGGGGATCGAACCCCGGACCTTCCGCTCTCCGGGCGGACGCTCTACCACTAGACCACGGAGGCGGTCGTTAAAATCAGAGGAAACCTGCATAGGAAACTTTAAATCAGCATCAAGGCTTCTAAATACCAAAGCGTCCAAAGCGTTCAGACCAGTTTATCTGATTTCTCTAGGAACTAATGACACTGGAAATCTAGAACATTTGCACCATGAAATTACTGTGAGTGGCTAACAATAGCCTAACTGCGTCTGGAAAGTTTTGTGACATCCTGTTAAGATTACGAAAGCTACTTTTGCAGGTGTTATTTTTTAAAGTGGAAAGCCCCATGGTGAAATGGTGACAGTGTTAGTCAGTGACTGTTAAACTATAGATGAAGCGTTGTTGTCGTTGACAAGGGAGGTTGGAGTAGCGTGTTTATCTAACAGAATAGACTCGCTGGTGTATGTCTGGATGATTCGCTGTTATGGCAACAATTTGATTCGTTAAGTTAGACTAACTAGAATATTGACACTAAGTGACGATGTGTAATTAGGGAAACACATGATGTGACTGGCTGGTTTGACAACGTATGGAAGTGAATTACAGAAATATGCCTCCTTATGTCTTTTATTTCTTGTTGGTCTACAAATATAACCGCGTCATGAAACTATTACAAGTGTAACTGTTACTCCCTAAATGACATACAAACTTTTAAAGCACTAAGCATCTATCTAATCAAAACAGGCCTACTCGGACACATCTAAAAAAGGACAAAAAACAGCTGTCCATAAATCCTAAAATTCTAAACCTATAAAAACACGCAAACTCACAACACTCAAATCTCCAAATTTAAAAACTCCTATAAAAGCAGCCCCTAAAGTTCATATTTCTTACTTTACTTTCCAGCTTACTTTACTTTCCAAATTTACAATATATCACAGGCATTAATTCCAATTCTGCCACCCACCCCCAATCCCCAAGAATATTAAATAGTCAGCAATGTTTGGGATAACATTTTCTTAGTAAAGTACAGATTCTAGTACTTTTGGGTTGAGTCCTGTCCGGAATTCGAACCCACACAGCCAGAGTGAGGCACCTAATTACAGCACACAAAGTCAGCGATCTAACCCACTCAGTCACCAAGGCCTTCACAAAATGAAAGTCCGACAACTGGTAGTCTAGATCAGGTACTTTGTGTACCCCTCTGACAAGTGTAAATTGGTAAAAGCACTAGAATCTGTACTTTACTAAGAAACTGTTATCCCAAATCTAACACTTGTTACGTTTGACCACTTTTAAAACGGCATTGTGTATTCATTAAATATTCTGTCCCTTATTGTAGAACACACAAAGATTTCTGTATAGCCGCACCCACTGACATCAGAGTTTAAGCCCCAAGCTATTACATGGCCGCTCACGAACAACAGAGGTAGGGAGTCCTCTAATGGACAATTAATGGCAGCCGTTTCCTCCAACACAGGCAGAGTAGATGTTTTCAAACTAGTCAATATTCCCAAGTTCCTTAAGGTGAAAGTCTCATTTGAACTGTAACCAGAGCCTCGTACTCGAAGTCATCGTCAAATTGTAGCAGTTAAAAAGTCTTTCCTGATCAATTGGGAAATGTTCTGTTTTTATCAGAAACCATTTATAAGTCAAGCGACAAATTCCTCCAAATAATTCATTGAAGAGACAAAACACTTCCCATAATCATAAAATTCACAAAAAGTCAGGAATGAGAATGGATATTTTCCTTTTCAGCTTAAACATCTTTGCAATGGAGTTTGGTTATAATTTGTAGGTGTTTATGGGGGAAGCCATCAGATTTTAACATATTTGTTAGGGGGGATTATTGGTCTGGAAATCACTATTGCGATAACTATTGATATTGAAAGAAACTATTACGATAACTATTGATATTGCAAGCAACAGTAATAAATATTAATAGTTTTCAGTGTTACATTTTAGATGGATTTTGGAGTTGAATTAAACCTTGGAACTGAAGTTTCCTTTGAATAACCATAACAACAAATAAAAAGTAAAGTTTGAGATATGACTGATTTGTTTTTTCTTTACCCTAATAATTTAAGAAAAAGAAACTCCCACATTACCATGTGTAAATTACTACCACTCATGATCAAAAGAAAAACAAATTTGAACAGCATGTATTTTATTGATATGGTAAATACAATCAAAATTATCGATATTCCTAACTGAAATCGACACTATTGATCGAAAACTGATTTAACAATCGATTTATTGACTTTAAGTGCTCACCAATAGCAATATATCGATATTTTGATTTATCATGAGACCCCTAAATATTGTGGTCACTAAAATTCGCGGATCTGCGGAACATTCTCATCCCTGAAAAGTTGAGTGATCTTAGCGCTAAGATCGTCAATGATTTTGTTAGTTGCTAGTCAGGATCTTCAACCTAAAAAATCAGGAAAGTGAAAAAATATTCCATTTTACCAGTAGTGGGACGAAACTCAATGCATTATGGATCAGACCGCTATCATATAGCTGGAATATTGCTGAGTTCGGCGTCAAACAACAAACAAATAAAGAAACAAAATGGCCGTCAGGACAGTGAATCATAGCAAATACAAAATGACTTTTTTCAATACTTTTTTTCAAAACTTGTATCGTTATTACAACCGACAAAGGTTTTATGAATAATATCGAACAAAAATAGACAGATGTATGTCTGGATGAGTCGTGGTTATGGCAACAATTTGAGATGTGGCAGGTGAAGTTAGACAAACTAGAATATTGACGCTAAGTGACGATGTGTCATTACGGAAACACAGGATGTGAGGGAGTATTTGTTTAATCACATACTGGCTGGTTTGACAACGTATGGAAGTGAATTAAAAAAATATGCCTCCTTACATCTTTTCTTTCTTGTTGGTCTACAAATATAACTGATTCATGAAAATGTCATGAGTGCGGCGTC
The DNA here is from genome assembly GCF_022045235.1 of Haliotis cracherodii. Taxonomy (NCBI): domain Eukaryota; kingdom Metazoa; phylum Mollusca; class Gastropoda; order Lepetellida; family Haliotidae; genus Haliotis; species Haliotis cracherodii. The sequence continues at coordinate 7,111,425 of NW_027266269.1, forward strand.
AAAACAACAAACAAACCAACAAACAAACAAACTGTTTTAACCAGGATCTGTCAAACTGGATGTCTCGAGTCCCCAGTTGAACTCAATTCATAGTTTGAAGAGTTGAAAATAAGTTAAACTTACCTCAATAAGTCAAACTCAAAATTTCAGAATAATACAACTTAGACCAAGTTAGAATTTACTTCAGGATAACGGCATAAACACAATACATAAAAAACAGGAAACCGTTGATTAGTTGGAGCAAAGGCATAATGTTTTTTAACATACCTGCATGTCAGAATGATGAGATCTGATTGGTCCATGTGATCTTGATAAAATAAAATGTATCCCGCCTTTAAAGGAAATAAATTTCTCAGCAGGGAATAAATCCCTTATACCCAGCCACGAGAAAGACAGCGGTATGAGGATTTCTAAGAGGCCGAAAAAACTCTTATACTCGCTTCGAAGCAAAAAGATGCTTGCTATTTCCGTGTCAGTGGAAGTCACGTGACATAGCAGAAGACCTCGGCTCAGTTGAAGACATGTTTTCTATCAAGTTTAAACTTGCATTAATTCTTTTACAATGTCATATAAAAACATGTCAGCAAGATAAATACGTTGTAGCAGGATAAAACGGGTAACATGGGGTTTTATGCGTCCATTGGTAGGTTTTATAGAGATGAATGGTATAAAACCTAATGAGTGAGTGAGTTTGGTTTAACGCCGCTTTTAACAGTATTCCAGTTATATCACGGCGTGTCAGCTTAATGTGGGAGGAAAGCCCAAAGTGATGCAGGTCTCAGATGTTTACCACTTCGGTGAAACCCATGAGCACGGGTATGGTGCTGACATCTAGAAACTCAATCGGGGCCATTCGAACCCACCATCATAGGTTTCTGGTGTGCCCAAGGGACGCAACTCCACACAGCAAAAAACGTGGTGCCTTAGACGACTGGGCCACCCGTGCCCCCATTAAACCTAATGGAGGACGCATAAAACCTGAGGTACCCCTCGTGATCCTGATACAACTTATAACGTGCTTTCTGTTGTCCGATGGCGAGGTCAGATGATTACAAGAGCAAAAGTGAACGTGGCTCAGTAATACCCCGACCCGCCTAGTGTGTCAGTAGTTTCAAATTAAATAGCTAGGATAGGGTTAGGGTTTGAAAAATTCATAAAAAAATGGAAAATTAATCAAAACAATTTTTTTTCTTTTGACTGCACCCCTCCATATGACACAGATTATATGTACTAAGTTTGAGATGAATCCACTGAATAGTTTAAGAGAAATCACGAGGACACAGTTTTCGGACGGACGTTAGGGTTTGAAAAATTCATAAAAAATGGAAAATTAATAAAAACATTTTTTTGTCTTTTGACTGCACCCGTCCATATGACACAGATTATATGTACTAAGTTTGACATGAATCCACTGAATAGTTTAAGAGAAACCGCGCAGACAAAGTTTTCGGACGGACGTTAGTGTTTGAAAAATTAATAAAAAATGGAAAATTAATAAAAAACTTTTTTTTTAATTTGACTGCACCCCTCCATATGACACAGATTATATGTACTAAGTTTGAGATGAATCCACTGAATAGTTTAAAAGAAATCGCGAGGACACAGTTTTTGGAGGTTAGGGTTTGAAAAATTCATAAAAAAATGGAAAATTAATCAAAACAATTTTTTTTCTTTTGACTGCACCCCTCCATATGACACAGATTATATGTACTAAGTTTGAGATGAATCCACAGAATAGTTTAAGAGAAATCACGCGGACAAAGTTTTCGGACGGACGGACAGAAGGACAGAACCTTGGTATAACTATATACCCCCGACCTAAAAGGTCACACTCAGATAACGTCAAACTATTCTCTGGTCCCCAGCAGGTCAAGCCAACAGGGTCGCTTCAATCAATGAGTAAGTGAGTGAGTGCGTGAGTATGGTTTTGCGCCGCTTTTAGCAATATTCCAGCAATATCACGGCGGGGGACACCAGAAATGGGCTTCACACATTGTACCCATGTCGGGAATCGAACCCGGGTCTTCGGAGTGACGAGCGAACACTTTAACCACCAGGCTACCCGACCGCCCCTGGAATCAATGAAGTGCAGGCACTGCTGCCCGCCAGGAACATCCACAGCGAGCTCAAGGTATTAGAAGTAAAATCGTTAGCCATCATGTTAGGAAAGGGTGGCTGTGTAATGTGTTCTCGGTGATGTGGTCTGGCAGAATAATCTCCGTGTAATATTCTCATTACCATGTAAGAAACATTCATGTTTAATATCAGTTCAACTAAATAATATTTGACATTTAAAAATTATTATGGAAGAGATTGAAGTCATTAATCGCCTTCACGATCTAACTTTTATTATCACTGCATTTGGTTCAACAGTTCCTGAGATGTAGGTGAGGTGAAATAGGGTTTAACGTTGCGTCCAAGATTATTGCACTTATAAAGCGACGTGTGTTTGTGTGACTGCTTGTACTAGTCCGGACTGATGCCGATTTATAGTGCTAGCTCACTGAGATACCATGCCGAAGTTTAACATGAATACCCCACTCAGACACAGTATACTGACTCCGAGCCGACCACTCCTTGTTTTAGCCCCTTAATGCCGAGTGCCAGGAAGGGTAACAACAAGTACCATCTTTTAACATCTTTCGGTATGACGCGGCCGGGGATTGAACCCAAGACCTGGGCGGACACTCTACCCCTAGTCCACGGTGGCGGTCTTCTGAGATGTAAAATATTCTAATTTCCAAACCTTGCCTGACTGAACCCAAAAGAAAATGTATCGTGAACCCCTAAAGAAAATAACCAACATTCAATGTCAACTGGTAAAAAAGTTATCCAGAGAATATGTAATAGACTCATCCAAACTGGTTTCCAAGTTTACTGTCACAAAGATGTAATCCCGGCCATAACTCATTTAAGTGAGTGAGTGAGGTTTAACGCCGCTTTTAGCAATATTCCAGCAATATCACTGCAGGGACACCAGAAATGGGCTTCACACATTGTACCCATGTTGGGAATCGAACCCAGGTCTTCAGCATGACGAGTGAACACTATAACCACTGGGCTACCCGACCGCCCCATATCTCCTTTAAAGTTCTCATGTAAAAAGGTAGCTCACGGCTCTGTTTTTGTGGACAAAATGTGAAAATATCAACACACAGGATGCCCTCATTAGCACTGACTCTCCAGTGTATTGATCAACTCTCGAGATCTTCGAGAAAGTCGTCAGGAAAAACAGGCAGTGGCAGCCATGAGTCAATCTTAGATCATCGCTGAACGTTGTGAAGTAACGGCTCTCAAGAGAGATATCAGACTGTCACAAATAATTTGTGTGTTTAATTGATTGTGGACTCCTTTCTTGTGCAGTTTCACCAATCTAAATTAGTTAAGTAAATCTCCAGCGGGCCTTAAGATGCCAGTCAAATTAGATTAGTTTGATAAGTCGTCAGTGTAAATCTACTTCTGGTTTCGTTTGTTGACTGTCATTCATCTGGTCAGAAAATGTTATAAAGTGTTTGTCAGCTTGTCCGAGGTGAGTTTCTGGGGGTGAAATATATAGTCTATACACCTTGAAAAAAGTCAAGCATCACCCCCTTTTCATTTGTCCCATGGTTAAACCATCTTCATCTTTAACTGGCATCAAAGCTGCACTGAAAACCCATCTCTTTAAAAAGTAATTCTCAAGCATTGAAACACAGGCTTCTCCGTAATTCACCGTAATTCACTCCAGGGACATTTTGTTTTATCGTATTTCGTTGACTGTTGCGGCTTAGGTATCTACTGAGTCAATGGAATCTAGCCTAAAGTTAATGTATTTATTATTAATATAATCCTTCTTTGGAAATAATTAATTCAGGCATCATGATAGTCATCATAGTTGTCATCATCATCATCATCATCATCATCATCATCATCGACATCATCGACATCGTTGTTGTCATCATCATCATCGTCATCGTCATTGTCGTCGTTGTTGTCATCATCATCAAAGTCATCATCATCATCATTGTCGTCGTTGTCATCATCATCATCATCATTATTATCATCGTCATTGTCGTCATCACCACCATCACCATCATCAACATTGTCATCATCATCATCATCATCATCTGTAGAGGCAGATTCTTTCCATGGACAGTGGGAGGCTGTGATGAATCAGGTTCAGTTCAATCCTCCGGATCACACAATTCCATTTGTCACAAGCAACAGGGGGCGGTCGGGTAGCCTAGTGGTTAAAGCGTTCGCTCGTCACGCCGAAGACCCGGGTTCGAATCCCGACATGGGTACAATGAGTGAAGCCTATTTCTGGTGTCCCCCACCGTGATATTGCTGGAATATTGCTAAAAGCGGTGTAAAACCAATCTCACTCACTCACAAGCAACATAAAAATTACATCGATATAAGCATCTACACTTAAAATCTTACAGGTATATGATTGTGTTAATCCTGTTAATCGAGGACCATTGGCGGAAATGAACCGAAATTTTGACTGGTCTGAACAGTTATAAGTTTGCAACTATTCCCAAAAGGTCTGAAATTTTAACTCTTGTTAAAAGTTTAATTTCATTTTGTTTGTTGTTTAACGCCGCACTCAGCAATATTCCAGCTTTATGACAGCGGTCTGTAAATAATCGGATCTGGACCAGACAATCCAGTGACTTTGATCATGAGTATTGATCCACGCAATTGGGATCGATGACATGTATCAACCAATTCAGCGAGCCTGACCACCCGATCCCGTTAGTCGCCTCTTACGACAAGCATAATCGCCTAGCATGGATTGCTGAAGACCTATTCTACCCCGGATCTTCACGGGTCGATGATGATGATGACTATGATGACGTATGATGATGAATGACTGAGTATGGTTTTACACCGCTTTTAGCAATATTCCAGCAATATCACGGCGGGGGACACCAGAAATGGGCTTCACACATTGTACCAATGTCGGGAATCGAACCCGTGTCTTCGGCGTGACGAGCGAACGCTTTAACCACTAGGCTACCCGACCGCCCCTGTATGATGATGATGATGATGATGATGATGATGATGATGATGCAGAGTGAATGAATGTCACAAGCTTCAAGCCACATCAGAGTAAAACATAAACCATCTCTACTTTAAGACAAAACATTTCCGACACATCGGAGCACCCATTACGAGCGGAAGGGCGGTCAGAAGCAACAAGTTTATCACCATCTCCCAACACCAGTACACACAGAACCGAGGCTGTCAGTCACTAGACAGGTAAAAAGTCCATCACTTAATGGGTTGAAATTAATTTCACCTCACAGACAAAGTCCATAAATCTTCGCAACGAAGCGGACAACAAACAGACAGGAATCGTAATCTTGTCACCAACCCGAGCCTCCCAACTGCCCCAGGGCCCATTTGCACTAACGACCTTAGCGCTACGACTATTGTAAGCCCATGTCAAAGCATGGGAGTTACGATCATCTTAGGGCTAAGATCGCTTTGGGCAAGTAGGCCCATGACTGACTTATAAAGAACTAGAAAGATGAAGTTTACACGAAAAAATGGCAGCACAGAATGTGAGTTACCTCCCCTTGGTAAGATGTCGCCCTTCAGAGGATACGGAGGGTGATTGGTTTGATGGAGGGGTTGCCAACACCACTTTTTGAAACACATGTTCACAGAAACATACTAAAACATATAACTGAATGATTTGGTGTCATTTTCTTAAGCCAAGAAGTCAGGATAAATTCACTGTCTCCCGAATTCATCATATGTATTCATTGTTTTTTGTTTTTTGTTTTTTTATTTGTTTCCCTTTTTCAAAATGTATGTGGGCAGTCGGGTAGCCTAGTGGTTAAAGCGTTCGATCGTCACGCCGAAGACCTGGGTTCAATTCCTGACATGGGTACAATGTGTGAAGCCCATTTCTGGTGTACCCCACCGTGATATTGCTGTAATAATGCTAAAAGCGGCATAAAACCATACTCACTCACTCAAAATGTATATTTTCTTAAAAAATAATTTGCCCTAGAAATCCTGGATATCTTCTATGGTTTCATAAAAAGAAATAATTGATTTATAGAATGCTGGAAGAAAATGGTGTTTAAAAATAAGAATTGGTCATCCTAAAAACATTGTATGTCTTGAAAGAGTGGCCCCCAATATGCTCTGCTTCAAACAAACATCCCGCCACATTGTCCCCAGCACCATTCCCCACTAACCATTTTTTTCTTGTGTGGCGCTGGGGTTTTGTATAGCAATCAGATATTTTATCAGCTACAACTTCCAAACCAGATATTTTATCAGCTACAACTGCCAAACCAGATATTTTATCAGCTACAACTACCAAACCAGATATTTTATTAGCTACAACTACCAAACCAGATATTTTATTAGCTACAACTACCAAACCAGATATTTTATTAGCTACAACTGCAAAACCAGATATTTTATCAGCTGCAACTACCAAACCAGATATTTTATCAGCTACAACTACCAAACCAGATATTTTATCAGCTACAACTGCCAAACCAGATATTTTATCATCTACAACTACCAAACAAGATATTTTATCAGCTACAACTACCAAACCAGATATTTTATCAGCTACAACTGCCAAACAAGATATTTTATCAGCTACAACTGCCAAACCAGATATTTTATCAGCTACAACTGCCAAACCAGATATTTTATCAGCTACAACTACCAAACCAGATATTTTATCAGCTACAACTACCAAACCAGATATTTTATCAGCTACAACTGCCAAACCAGATATTTTATCAGCTACAACTTCCAAACCGTATATTTTATCAGCTACAACTGCCAAACCAGATATTTTATCAGCTACAACTACCAAACCAGATATTTTATTAGCTACAACTACCAAACCAGATATTTTATTAGCTACAACTACCAAACCAGATATTCTTCAGCTACAACTGCCAAACCAAATATTTTATCAGCTACAACTGCCAAACCAGATATTTTATCAGCTACAACTACCAAACCAGGTATTCTATCAGCTACAACTGCCAAATCAGATATTTTATCAGCTACAACTGCAAAACCAGATATTTTATCAGCTACAACTGCCAAACCAAATATTTTATCAGCTACAACTGCCAAACCAGATATTTTATCAGCTACAACTGCCAAACCAGATATTTTATCAGCTACAACTGCCAAACCAGATATTTTATCAGCTACAACTGCCAAACCAAATATTTTATCAGCTACAACTACCAAACCAGATATTTTATTAGCTACAACTGCAAAACCAGATATTTTATCAGCTACAAATTCCAAACCAGATATTTTATCAGCTACAACTACCAAACCAGATATTTTATCAGCTACAACTGCCAAACCAGATATTTTATCAGCTACAACTACCAAACCAGATATTTTATCAGCTACAACTGCCAAACCAGATATGTTATCAGCTACAACTGCCAAACCAGATATTTTATCAGCTACAACTGCCAAACCAGATATTTTATCAGCTACAACTGCCAAACCAGATATTTTATCAGCTACAACTGCCAAACCAAATATTTTATCAGCTACAACTACCAAACCAGATATTTTATCAGCTACAACTGCCAAACCAGATATTTTATCAGCTACAACTGCCAAACCAGATATTTTATTAGCTACAACTACCAAACCAGATATTTTATCAGCTACAACTACCAAACCAGATATTCTTCAGCTACAACTGCAAAACCAGATATTTTATCAGCTACAACTGCCAAACCAGATATTTTATCAGCTACAACTGCCACACCAGATATTTTATCAGCTACAACTACCAAACCAGGTATTCTATCAGCTACAACTGCCAAATCAGATATTTTATCAGCTACAACTGCCAAACCAGATATTTTATAAGCTACAAATTCCAAACCATATATTTTATCAGCTACAAATTCCAAACCATATATTTTATCAGCTACAAATTCCAAACCATATGTTTTATCAGCTACAAATTCCAAACCAGATATCTTATCAGCTACAACTGCAAAACCAGAATTTTTTTCAACTGAAACGATGAGCATAAAGATTTTTTCACACATTTCAACAATGTATATTTTGTGGAGGCAGTCTTTTCCATCCAACAGTCTGAAACAATATTATCATTTTCAAAATTTTTTAATATGATTATTTTCAAAATATTTCAATATCATCATTTTCAAAAATGTTCAATATTATCATTTTCAAAAAAATTTCTGGGACAATTTTATTTTCAAAAAAAAATAAAAAATCCCAGGCCCTCTGGAATATACCCTGAGTAGTAGTGTATAGGGTACATATATATCTCAGACTTTTTTGTTCAATATTTGTCTTATCTAGATACAACACTCCTCAGTCTTGTTCGGAAGAAAGGAGAGGACCGTCTTTCCCTTGGGTCTAACTCTGCATTGTATTCCTAGCCCTGGTTTTACAATCCCAATACAACCCTGGAGCCGTTATGTATCCTGGACAGACGTACTGGCCTCGTCTCCTCGTCACCATGGGAAACAGTGAAGGAGCATCTACAACACTGTAGGAACATGTTTTCTAAATAAATTTAGATTTGAATGCTTTCATGCTTTTGAGTCGTTATCAGTAGTTCAACAGTGTAATAATCAACAACTGATGAAAGAAATTGAGTTTTATGCTTAAGAACCAGTCTGTTGGGAACATACCGTATTCGACGTAATAAACGCCCGCTCCATGGAACAAGTTCGAGACCTGACTCATATAAGTTCCACGGAATGCACTACCACGTGAATGAGCCAGCTATGGATTAAGAGACCATTGGGTCGTCCATTGACGCCAGTTACCATATTCGATGTATTAAGCGCCCTGCTCTAATAAGTGCCAACAGCAATATTCGCAAATATATTGTTTAGTGAACAATCCCAATTAGCACCCCTTCTGATTGATCAATGTACAAAAGACTTATTTATTCGTGTATGATACGCACTCGTGTTAAAGCATCCTTAATTATTGGCAATTAAATTCTGGAAAAATATATCTGTTGTATATAAACATTTCAGGCTGTCAGCATAAACCATGAAATTTATCTTTCAACTCTGTTTTTTCCACCAAAATAATATTCTAAAAGCCCCCTATTTCTAATTTTGAGAGCACCCTGGGCGCTTGTTACGTCGAATACGGTATGTATTCTGAACAAATCAAACAGATTTACATTTCTAAATGTTTTTATTATTATTGCATCATCATATGGTTGCAAGTTAAGCACCGTCTGTCTCGGAAAGCATTTGGATGCACTGTGCACAGTACCACAGGCCAAAACTACAAATAACCTATAGCTACGAGCATTGGGACTGACATTTTGGCTTTGCTTTATTTATGGATACAGTGACCATAAAAATAGAAAATTCAGATGAAAAAAATCACATCAGAATGACAAGTTGAGGTGAGGTGAAATGGGCGCCGAGCGCCAGACAGGGTAACAACAAGTACCATCTTTTAACGTCTTTTGGTATGACGTGGCCGGGGATCGAACCCCGGACCTTCCGCTCTCCGGGCGGACGCTCTACCACTAGACCAGAATGACAAAGGTTTTCATACTGCTGACAGGGATTTTCATGTGATTAAAACACAGTCCACTTGTACGACAGTACAATTAATCCTGGCTTTATGACACAAATCATCACTGGTTATGTGAGCTCTAAGTGTAACCTTTAGACACATGGAACATATTTAACAGTGCCATTAAGATGTCATTTTCCCTCTAATTCAAGGAATTACAAACCTTGACATGTTAAGAACAGGTCTTTATCTTGGATTCCAAACAGGCAAATAGGGCCAAATGTTACTTTGTTCAACATTAGGATTTATTAAAAGTTGTTTTTTTCAGAGATTTTTTGTTTGTTGTTTTCCTCTTAGGACAAGCATAGTCGCCTTTTATGGCAAGCATGGGTTGCTGAAAACCTATTCTAACACGGATCTTCACAGGTATTGAAGTAAGAAAATCAATTTGCATCAAAGACTTGCACATCTTTAAAAGACCTGTGAAGATCTGGGGTAGAATAGGTCTTCAGCAACCCATGCTTGCTGTAAAAGGCGACTATGCTTGTCGTAAGAGGTGACTAACATGATTGGGTGGTCAGGCTCGCTGACTTGGTTGATGAATGTCATCCCAGTTGCGTAGATCGATGCTCATGATATCAATCACTGGACTGTCTGGTCCAGAATCGATGATTTACAGACCGCCGAGATATAGCTGGAATACTGCTGAGTGCAGCGTCAAACAACCAAAAAATATACAAATTTTAAAACTAAATAAACACGTTCTCTAAGCCTCTAAAACTCCATTTCTGACACATTTTCAGCAGGGTGAGTACGGTTTTACGCCGCTTTTAGAAATATTCCAGCAATATCACAGCGGGGGACACCAGAAATGGGCTTCACGCATTCAGCAGAACTATTCCAACTCAGAACTCCCTGGGTCTTATTACAGAGGTAATTTTATTTGCATTCAATGCAATAACAGAACATATAACCTTTTACTCTTCATGTGTCCTTTGACAATATAACACAAGGCACCTTGAGCCAGTCATCACATTCTTATCAACATGAATTCAGAATTGTATTCGTCCACCTGGGACTTTCACTATCATGTTCTAAAGACTTAGGGCCAAATATCTGCCTCGGAGCAGATCTCGTTACACCATGGAACAAATCGGAGACCTGACCGATATGAATTCCATGGAATGCACTGCCACGTGAGCGAGCCAGCTATGGATTAGTGAACCACTGGGTCGCCCTTTGACGCCAGTTAGTTCACAGTTCTCTAGGAAATGACTGCCTCGAGGGAATGACTCGTAGCACTTCCTCGCTGTTTAATAAAAAGCGTCATCACCCTGGTAGGATATGTTCGTATCTCTGGCAGAAGAAGTGTCCTAAGAAAATGGAAGAGACACTTAGAGAAACCTAGCTGTTGTAATTATGGAATAACCTACGAGCTATGAGGAATATGTCTGACATTTCGTTTTTGCTTGGTTCACGGATCCCCTGGCGATCTTAAATTCCGAAAAATAAAAATAATCCTTGGCATTTTCTAAAACTAAAACAGAATTGTTGTCAATGATAAATCATTTCTTTTTTGTCATCTTTACACTGCAAATAAAACTTTGAATTGAATTAAAAAATCTTGTACAATCTTGTTATTTTTATTTTATCCCTTCAACCAATCACATTTTAGACTATCCATAAATCTAAAACAGAAAGAAACATCAATCCTTATGGATAGCACGTAAGTAAACGCTGGAAGTTGTGAGTCTGGCAAGGAACTGTGAATGTTTGTCTAGGAGGAACAGATAATCTGGTGGTGCGAGTTGCAAGCAGGTTATTCACCTTCATTACCTGTAGGCCTCTGTTTGTACTTACAACCATCTTGATTGTGAGTGAGTGAGTGAGTGAGTGAGTGAGTGAGTGAGTGAGTGAGTGAGTGACTGAGTGACTGAGTGGTTAATTGTGTGAGTGAAATGAGTAGTTAATTGTGTGCGTGAGTGAGTGAGTGGTTTACTGAGTGAGTGAGTGAGTGAGTGGTTTAGTGAGTGAGTGAGTGAGTGAGTGAGTGAGTGAGAGACTAACGGAATCGGGTGGTCAGGCTCGCTGACTTGGTGATTGAGTGAGTGAGTGCATGGTTAATTGTGTGAGTGAGTGAGTGGTTAATTGTGTGAGTGGTTAATTGTGTGAGTGAAATGAGTAGTTAATTGTGAGTGAGTGAGTGAGTGAGTGAGTGAGTGAGTGAGTGAGTGACTAACGGGATTGGGTGGTCAGGCTCGCTGACTTGGTTGATACATGTCATTGTGAATCGATGCTCATGATATCAATCACTGGATTGTCTGGTCCAGAGTCGATTATTTCACAGACTGCCGTCATACAGCTGGAATATTGCTGAGTGAGGCGTAAAACAATTGACAAACACTGGTAGCAGCAGGCTGCGATCCGTTTTTATACGATTTAGAAAATCCCATAGGTTATGTCGTTCTCTCAGCATCTCTAAAACGAATTTCATTTGTTCCATTTGAATGGGTACTTTACACACGAGTCAGAAACCGTTTCCATTGATCCTCAAAGACAAACATTCACAAGCTTTAATGTGCCAGTAACAAGTCACACTTAAGTGAGTGAGTGAAAAAAACCCAAAAACAATACAATCATTGCAAGGTTATTTTTTTAACATTTATACTGACATGAATGCAGTAGAGAAAAAAACTATGAATAGCTTTTGAAGAACTCGAAACCTTCAGACATCACAAGAATAATTGTCTAATCAAAACACAATGACCAACACCCGTCAAACGGAACCCTAGAAAAATCACAATACAAAATATGACAAAACCACTTCTTCCCATCAATCAAATCTTAAGCACTTGTTCAAAGAGGAGTTTCCACGTGGAAATCAGGCGACCAACTTTTAAGAACTGCCTCATCAACCTGAGGGAACCTCTATCTTTTGAAGTTAATACAAGACATATCCAAACTCGCAGACACAAACAAACTTGGAATCTAAATGCAAATAAAATAAATTGTGTTTTTTTAATAAAAAAATGTCGTCTTGACTTTTGAAGCCGGATACTACGCATACAGCCATACACGATGACAACAATCACAATATGCAAATGAGGTCAAAGTGAGGTCGAAGACTTGAATTTTTTTAGAAATTTTGGGTTCACTAAAACAGTGAGGTGATTGGTGTGGAAGGTGGTTGGAGAGGTAGGTGGTTGGAGTGGTAGGTGGTTGGTGTGGTAGGTGGTTGGTGTGGTAGGTGGTTGGAGTTGTAGGTGGTTGGAGTGGTAGGTGGTTGGTGTGGTAGGTGGTTGGTGTGGGAGGTGGTTGGTGTGGTAGGTGGTTGGAGGGGTAGGTGGTTGGAGTGTTAGGTGGTTGGAGTGGTAGGTGGTTGGAGTGGTAGGTGGTTGGAGTGGTAGGTGGTTGGAGTGGTAGGTGGTTGGTGGGATAGGTGGTTGGTGTGGTAGGTGGTTGGAGTGGTAGGTGGTTGGAGTGGTAGGTGGTTGGAGTGGTAGGTGGTTGGAGTGGTAGGTGGTTGGTGGGGTAGGTGGTTGGTGTGGTAGGTGGTTGGAGTGGTAGGTGGTTGGAGTGGTAGGTGGTTGGAGGGGTAGGTGGTTGGAGTGGTAGGTGGTTGGTGGGGTAGGTGGTTGGAGTGGTAGGTGGTTGGAGGGGTAGATGGTTGGAGTGGTAGGTGGTTGGTGTGGTAAGTGGTTGGAGTGGTAGGTGGTTGGAGTGGTAGGTGGTTGGAGTGGCAGGTGGTTGGTGGGGTAGGTGGTTGGTGTGGTAGGTGGTTGGAGTGGTAGGTGGTTGGAGTGGTATGGTTGGAGTGGTATGGTTGGAGTGGTATGGTTGGAGTGGTAGGTGGTTGGAGTGGTAGGTGGTTGGAGTGGTAGGTCGTTGGTGTGGTAGGTGGTTGGAGTGGTAGGTGGTTGGAGTGGTAGGTGGTTGGTGTGGCAGGTCGTTGGAGTGGTAGGTGGTTGGAGAGGTAGGTGGTTGGAGTGGTAGGTGGTTGGAGTGGTAGGTGGTTGGAGTGGTAGGTGGTTGGAGTGGTAGGTGGTTGGAGAGGTAGGTGGTTGGAGTGGTAGGTGGTTGGAGGGGTAGGTGGTTGGAGTGGTAGGTGGTTGGAGTGGTAGGTGGTTGGAGTGGTAGGTGGTTGGTGTGGTAGGTGGTTGGTGTGGGAGGTGGTTGGTGTGGTAGGTGGTTGGAGGGGTAGGTGGTTGGAGTGGTATGGTTGGTGTGGTAGGTGGTTGGAGTGGTAGGTGGTTGGAGTGGTAGGTGGTTGGAGTGGTAGGTGGTTGGAGGGGTAGGTGGTTGGAGTGGTAGGTGGTTGGAGGGGTAGGTGGTTGGAGTGGTAGGTGGTTGGAGTGGTAGGTGGTTGGAGGGGTAGGTGGTTGGAGTGGTAGATGGTTGGAGGGGTAGGTGGTTGGTGTGGTAGGTGGTTGGTGTGGTAGGTGGTTGGAGGGGTAGGTGGTTGGAGGGGTAGGTGGTTGGTGGGGTAGGTGGTTGGAGTGGTAGGTGGTTGGAGGGGTAGGTGGTTGGAGTGGTAGGTGGTTGGTGTGGTAGGTGGTTGGAGGGGTAGGTGGTTGGAGTGGAGTGGGAGATGGTTGGAGTGGGAGGTGGTTGGAGTGGTAGGTGGTTGGAGTGGTAGGTGGTTGGAGTGGTAGGTGGTTGGAGTGGATGTGATTGGTGTGGTAGGTGGTTGGAGCGGTAGGTGGTTGGAGTGGTAGATGGTTGGAGTGGTAGGTGGTTGGTGTGGTAGGTGGTTGGAGTGGTAGGTGGTTGGTGTGGTAGGTGGTTGGAGGGGTAGGTGGTTGGAGGGGTAGGTGGTTGGAGGGGTAGGTGGTTGGTGTGGTAGGTGGTTGGAGTGGTAGGTTGTTGGTGTGGTAGGTGGTTGGAGGGGTAGGTGGTTGGAGGGGTAGGTGGTTGGAGGGGTAGGTGGTTGGAGGGGTAGGTGGTTGGAGGGGTAGGTGGTTGGAGGGGTAGGTGGTTGGTGTGGTAGGTGGTTGGAGGGGTAGGTGGTTGGAGGGGTAGGTGGTTGGAGGGGTAGGTGGTTGGTGTGGTAGGTGGTTGGTGTGGTAGGTGGTTGGAGGGGTAGGTGGTTGGAGGGGTAGGTGGTTGGTGGGGTAGGTGGTTGGAGTGGTAGGTGGTTGGAGGGGTAGGTGGTTGGAGTGGTAGGTGGTTGGTGTGGTAGGTGGTTGGAGGGGTAGGTGGTTGGAGTGGAGTGGGAGATGGTTGGAGTGGGAGGTGGTTGGAGTGGTAGGTGGTTGGAGTGGTAGGTGGTTGGAGTGGTAGGTGGTTGGAGTGGATGTGATTGGTGTGGTAGGTGGTTGGAGCGGTAGGTGGTTGGAGTGGTAGATGGTTGGAGTGGTAGGTGGTTGGTGTGGTAGGTGGTTGGAGTGGTAGGTGGTTGGTGTGGTAGGTGGTTGGAGGGGTAGGTGGTTGGAGGGGTAGGTGGTTGGAGGGGTAGGTGGTTGGTGTGGTAGGTGGTTGGAGTGGTAGGTTGTTGGTGTGGTAGGTGGTTGGAGGGGTAGGTGGTTGGAGGGGTAGGTGGTTGGAGGGGTAGGTGGTTGGTGTGGTAGGTGGTTGGAGGGGTAGGTGGTTGGAGGGGTAGGTGGTTGGAGGGGTAGGTGGTTGGAGGGGTAGGTGGTTGGAGCGGAAGGTGGTTGGAGTGGTAGGTGGTTGGAGTGGTAGGTGTTTGGAGTGGTAGGTGATTGATAAGAAGGAGGCATTGATTGACCATTCTAAATTCTTGTTTGTTTGTTTGTTTATTGTTTGCTGTTTATTGCCGCACTCAGAAATATTCCAGCTATATGACAGCAGTCTGTAAATAATCAAGACTGGACCAGGAAATCCAGTGATTGACATCATGAGCATCGATCCACGCAATTCTCCGCCATACAACTTTCTTCATACTAAGAATACTGGCTGAATTATCCAATTTGGATAACTTGACATACCGTATTCAACGTATTAAGATCATGACGCCAAATCGTTATAATGTTGTCATAGAAATAAGAGGTGAGGTGAAATTGGGTTTAACGTCGCATCCAAGATTATTGCACTTATATAGCGACGTGCATGTACATGTGTGTGTTTGTGTGGCTGCTTGTACTAGTCCGGACTGATGCCGATTTATAGTGCTAGCTCACTGAGATACCATGCCGCAGTTTAACATGAATACCCCACTCAGACACAGTATACTGACTCCGAGCCGACCAGTCCTTGTTTTAGCCCGTTAATGCCGAGCGCCAGACAGTGTAACAACAAGTAACGTTAACGTCTTTTGGTATGACGCGGCCGGGACTTGTTAACCAATTTCAGAACTTGAATTACAATCTACGTCAGTCTCAACACTTTCTCTAGATTCACGATTCCGGCTGATAACAACTAATCAGATCTTGGAGATTCTCAAGAAGAGATTCTAATCTTTGACAATCCAATATGGGATGCAGAACCACAACGGAGACGAAAAGTTGTCTGATGTCACGTTCAAGATTGTTGCACTTACAGAGCGTTAGGGAAGAGAATTTATGGATGTCAACTTCTTTATTGTGAGGGGGCGGTCGGGTAGCCTAGTGGTTAAAGCGTTTGCTCGTCACGCTGAAGACCCGAGTTCGATTCCCGACGGGTACAATGTGTGAGGCCCATTTCTGGTGTCCCCCGCCGTGATATTGCTGGAATATTGCTAAAAGCGGCGTAAAACCATACTCACTCACTCATTCACTTCATTGTGAGGGAAACTTAACAAGGGAAACCAACAGTTAAGTCTCGATCTTTGTTATCTTACTTCTGTTGTCCTTACATCTACATATATATGCTGTCTGTCTCATGGCATTTTTTCATCTTACCAAAAAGTACCATCTTTGAAGTCATTTGGAAAGATGCGGTTGGGGATCAAACTACCGACCTTGCACTCTCTGGGTAAAGGGGCGGTCGGGTAGCCTAGTGGTTAAAGCGTTCGCTCATCACGCCGAAGACCCGGGTTCGATTCACGACATGGGTACAATGTGTGAAGCCCATTTCTGGTGTACCCCCGCCGTGATATTGCTGGAATATTGCTAAAAGCGGCGTAAAACCATATTCACTCACTCACTCACTCTCTGGGTAGCTGTTCTATCCACGAGACTGAGAGGCAGATAAAAGGAGCATGAAATATTTCCAGAGTGCTAAACTGGCTGTGTTATAAATGACCTAAAATATCCAACAGTCTGGTTTGAAGTCCTATACTAATGTGTGCTGTTTCAGGATAATTTGATTACCAATTCTGATGCAGTTTACCGTGAAACATTTATGAAAAATGCAGCTCATGGTGAAATATTTACCGTATTGGATGTAATAAGCGGCCACAGGGATATTTGCTAATATATTGGCTAGTGAACAATCCCAATTAGCACCCCTTCCGATTGTTCAATGTACACAAGACTTATTTATTCGTGTATAATACGCACTCGTGTGTTATATGCACCCTTAATTATGGGCAATTAAATTCTGGAAAAATGTATCTGTCGTATATAAACAGTTCAGGCTGTCAGCATAAACCACAAAATTTATCTTTCAACTCTGTTTTTTCCACCAAAATAATATTCTAATAAGAGCCCCCTATTTCTAATTTTGAGAGTGCCCTGGGCGCTTATTACATCGAATATGGTATGTAGAATGCAGCTTATGGTGAACTATTTATGTAGAATGCAGCTTATGGTGAACTATGTATGTAGAATGCAGCTTATGGTGAACTATTTATGTAGAATGCAGCTTATGGTGAACTATTTATGTAGAATGCAGCTTATGGTGAACTATTTATGTAGAATGCAGCTTATGGTGAAATATTTATGTAGAATGCAGCTTATGGTGAAACATTTATGATACATGCAGCTTATGATGAAATATTTATGAAAAATGTCTCAATTATTTTGAATTTGCAGTTTTTTCTGACGGGTTGCGTGCTATACAAACCTACTGCCTAAAAGGCAGTCATGCTTGTATTCACCCCAGGGAGCTGAGAATGCACAACGACTTGAAAAGGAGCATCTAATCTTTTCAGAAGAGTGCTTATAATGAGGGCCAGTGGAGTATGATGATGTTGACTGTAATAACGACATTCGGAAATACCCAACATGGATTTGAAGCCATGTACTGAGGATAGTGGTTCTTGATAACCAAATTCACAAATGAATCAGGGAGGCAATTCAATTTTAAATTTTGAATCAGTTACTATAAGGTTAACGCTATTTTTCAGGGCATTATCATTTGCAGAAACCTGAGGTCTTCCATATTGAAAAGATCGAGGGCTTCTGCAAATGATAATGCCCTGAAACAAAAAGCATTATCGTTATCATAGCTAAACTAGATAGAAAGAGAAGCAGTTTAAGTTTTAATATTAAATACACATTAACTATAGTGTTCAGAAATGCACTGAAAGATGACATACCAAATCATCCATGCCGTCTTGAGTATGTTTCGTTATCTTGCAATGTTGAAACAGTTCATTTTTCAATGATTAATAGCAGCACTAATCTGGCACTAAATTGTTTTATTTTTTGGGGGACCAACTATATTGAATTGTAGGCCAAAACATTTGTAAACCAATAAAAAAAGAAAAGGCCGAAAGAAATGAGATAAAGGTTTTTTCTGGTTGTCTGCAAGGAATCATTTTCTCCATCCAAAGAAAGTCGGTTACCATATTCGACCCAATAAGCGCCCATGTCCCAATAAGCACCCCCCCACTCCCACCCCATATGGTCAAGAATCTTTTCCGAGGTTTCCCTATATTTGAAGTCTGTATAAGCAGGGCATGACTGTATTCTGTTTATTTTAGATATTTGTGACTTAAGGCTTCTGATGAATTTACGCCAATTTGACTCTGAATTGGTCCCAATAAGCGCCCACCCCTTCTGTCTTTATTTTAAGCGCCCTGGGGGCTTATTGGGTCGAATATGGTAACTCAACTACCCTCATCACCATATTATTTTCCATATCCACCTCCGGAGAATAAACCAACAAAGGAACCAATCAAAAAGGTCCTAATTTTTTTTCCGCTTGACAAGACAGAATCTGTGAGCATATATTCAAATCAGTGCCCATAAACACCTGACAACGCATTGCAGGAGCCAATTTCTCCGCCGAGATCAATACAAGGTGGCGATGGCACCATCATGGTCGACACTGCCGGTGAGGTTGGCAGGATATGTGCACGGCCATCATCCAAGTCGTGATGCTCCAAACTGACGAGGACATGAATTGGACATGAATTCGAAATATTGTTAACCTGCACTCCCGCTTTGAACAATACTTGAGTCATATTACGACATTTCAGTATGATGGGGAAGGAAAATGCAAATGGATGCAGGTCTTAGATGTTGGGGATGGTGCTGAATCTGCTGATAGAGAATTGAAATCAGTGTCTGAAATAACTGCTAGCCTGCCAGCCCGCAGCTGGTAACTTTTCTGTTGGGCTGCATGAAATTTTTTTCCACCTGCCAGATGTCTGGCAGATAATTTAAGACTACTTACATATTAAGTTTTATCATAGCTCCGTGTAGATTCTCTGGTAATTCTTTGCTTTATTTCAAATAAATCATGACTCGGTTTGTCTCTTATTTTTGCTGTTTTTATAATAATAGTCCATTTATATGGTGCACTTAGACATTTATTACCACGGTTAATGGATCAGTGTGCACTAAACAATCACTCTCAGCTCCCTGGGGAGTATACAGCTCACCGTTATTAACAGCAACCACGGTCAGATTACCGCTATTGACACCTTGAAACGACCTTTAGCTGACAGAGAATGGGTACATATATCAAAAGTGCCATACTTTGATTCGTGAAAAGTCATAATTCTTGTAGCTCGACGACTCTATGTCAAAACGTAGTTCCCACGATCAACGGTTACTGGTCAAATTGTTCTATGTGAAAATGATAACCGGCAATAGCGATCAGCTGCACCAAAGTGCTACGCTTGGGGTTATTATTATTTTAAATATATTAAGTAGTAGCTGACTTAAAATAACAAAATATTGGAATGTATTATTCCTGATAAAAAAAATAGTCTCAGATAATTTTTTCCTGATCCTTGCATCAAAATCCTGTAAAGTTATATCATTGGGTAAGTTTTAACCGAATCACTGGTAGATTCCAAGAAAACGTGTGTACATCTGATTGCTGTTTCCAGCTTAGTTTACGAGAAAATACACACGGTTATCTTAATCCCTGGATGTAAAACAATGCCTAGCAGAACAAAAAATACAATTAATATAAAATAAAATCTTCACGGGTCGAAGATCCGGGGTAGAATAGGTCTTCAGCAACCCATGCTTGCTGTAAAAGGTGACTATGCTTGTTGTAAGAGGCGACTAACGGGATCGAGTGGTCAGGCTCGCTGACTTGGTTGAAGCATGTAATTGATCCCAATTGTGTGGATCGATGCTCATGATATCAATCACTGGATTGTCTGGTCCAGACTTGATTATTAACCGACCACCCTCATATAGCTGGAATATTGCTGAGAGTGGCGTCAAACAACAAACCAAACCCAAAACACCTTAACAATATCTCCTGTGGGAGCCAGTTTTGGATGATAAATACAAGGTAAATTTGGGATTTGAGGACTAGCTCCGTGCATGTATGAAGAATGATTTCCTAAAACAATGGGCAATGTCCGACAACAGATCAAGTTCAGACACATCAGACGAGTGAGTGTGAGTTGGGTTTAACGCCGCTTTTAACAGTATTCCAGTTATATCACGGCTTGTCAGCCTAATGTGGGAGGAAAGCCCGAAGTGATGCAGGTCTCAGACGTTTACCACTTCGGTGAAACCCACGAGCACGGGTATGGTGCTGACAAACCTAGAAACATAACCGAGGCGAACCGGGATTCGAACCCACAATCATGGGTTTCTGGCGTGCCCAAGGGACGCAACTCTGCACAGCGAATGGCAGACGAAGTGATGACAAAACACTATGAAGGGTTAGATGACAACTGAAGCTACTGCAGCAGAGAGCTGAGATAGAGCAGCTGAAATCTAATAATGAAACAGTACAACAACAAAAAAATTATTTATTTATGTTGCTATGCTGACTGCAATATTTAAAACCTTTCAAGAAAGAATGATATAAAAAAGTATTCAATTGATGAGAAAATTCCAGAAAATTTGCAGGATTCATGACCTATAAAATTGGGATGCACTCACACTGCTGACTCAGTCTACAATTAAAGGATAAGTTATGTCAACTTTTAATCAGGTGAGCTATATATACACCATCAAGCCATGAATTTGTGATCATGTGAGCTATAAACACCTCCAAGCCAGAAACCATTGATCAGGTGAGCTATAAACACCTTCAAGCCATGAACCTTTTTTGATCAGGTGAGCTAGACACCTTCAAGCCATGAACCTTTGATCAGGTGAGCAAACATCTTCAAGCCATGAACCTTTGATCAGGTGAGTTAGAAACACATTCAAGCCATGAACCTTTGATCAAGTGAGCTATAAACACCTTCAAGCCATGAGCCTTTGATCAGGTGAGCTATAAACACCTTCAAGCCATGAACCTTTTTTGATCAGGTAAGCTATAAACACCTTCAAGCCATGAACCTTTGATCAGGTAAGCTATAAACACATTCAAGCCATGAACCTTTGATCAGGTGAGCTATAAACATCTTCCAGCCATGAACCTTTCATCCAGATGAGACGCATATATATCTTTTCAAACACAGCTCTCCATTTATTTGTAATTAGGTGTCGTATATTTCCCTGTTGTCAGAAGCGAGACAGGCACTCTGGCTAGCCAGCAATTTTCCACTTTTCCGAATCGAAGTTAGGCGCTATGGAAATTGATGGCATTAGCTATCAAATGGAGCCATGATTGATAAGATAAATGGATTTGTTTTGTTCACCAACAATAAGCCCTCCTGCTCAAAGTTGACCCAACATACTCCCTGTGGACAAAGGCCGCCTCCGTGGTCTAGTGGTAGAGCATCCGCCCGGAGAGCGAAAGGTCCGGGGTTCAATTCCCGGCCACGTCATACCAAAAGACGTTAAAAGATGGTACTTGTTGTTACCCTGTCTGTCGCTCGGCATTAAGGGGCTAAAACAAGGACTGGTCGGCTTGGAGTCAGTATACTGTGTCTGAGTGGGGTATTCATGTTAAACTGCGGCATGGTATCTCAGTAAGCTAGCACTATAAATCGGCATTAGTCCAGACTAGTACAAGCAGCCACACACACACACGTGCATGAATGTTGCTATATAAGTGCAATAATCTTTGACGCGACGTTAAACCCAATTTCACCTCAACTTCTCTGTGGACAGCCTTAAACTCACTCACATGTGTTTGTTTGTTTGTTTGTTTGATCTCCAATACAGTCAGACTTATCAATGCTGTATCTTGTAAATAACTGAGTCTGTGACAGACCCAATGACTGATTGAATGTGAGTTCTTTGTTGTTTAGCATGGCACTCAACAACATTCCAGCTGTATAGTGGTAGCCTGTAGAAACAAGCCTGGACCAGACAATCCAGTGATTGACATCATGAGCATCGATCCATGCAATTGGGATACGATGACATGCATCAACCAAGTCATCGAGCCTGGCCACCCGATCCCGTTAGTTGCCTCTTACAACAAGCATAGTCGCCTTTTCCTGAAGACCTACTCTACCTGTGAACAGATCCAGGTTAGAATTGGTCTTCAGCAACCCCTGTTTTTACATAAGAGGTCAGGCTGTGGGGTAGCCTAGTTGTTAAAGTGGTTGCTCGTCTCGCAGAAAACCCAGGTAACATGTGGGAATCCCATTTCTGCTGTCCCCTGCCTTGATATTGCTGGAATATTGCTAAAAGCGGTGTAAAAACCATACTCACTCACTCACTCATTTGCCTGGAGTGCCGTAGGTCAATCCCCAGATGCGACATTCAAAAGACGTTAAAAGATGGTAGTTGTTGTTACCCTGCCTGGCGCTCAGCTTTAAGGGGCTAAAACATGCTTGGAGTCAGTATACTGTGTGAGGTATTCATGTTAAGGGGGCACGGGTGGCCCAGTCGTCTAAGACGCCGCGATTCGCTGTGCAGAGTTGCGTCCCTTGGGCACGCCAGAAACCTATGATTGTGGGTTCGAATCCCAGTTTGCCCCGATTATGTTTCTAGGTTTGTCAGCGCCATACCCGTGCTCGTGGGTTTCACCGAAGTGGTAAAGGTCTGAGACCTGCATCACTTCGGGCTTTCCTTCAACATTAAGCTGACACGCCGCGATATAACTGGAATACTGTTAAAAGCGGCGTTAAACCCAGCTCACTCACTCACTCACTCACTATTCATGTTAAACTGCGGTGAGCTAGCACTATAAATCGGCATCAGTCCGGACTAGTACAAGCAGCCACACACACACACACCCCCCACACACGCATGCATGTCGCTATTCTAAATGCAATATGCAATAATCAATAATCTTGGATGGGACATTAATTAGACCCGTGAAGATCTGGATTAGAATAGGTAATCCATGCTCGCTGTATACCGTCTGAATGGGGTATTCATGATAAACTGCGTCAAGTATACACGTGCATCGATATGTAAGTGCAATAATCTTGAATGTGACGTAAAACAGGTTTCACTTGTCTTTTTACTAACAACGCCTATCATTAATCAAATCTGGTAAGTGATGGGATTTTTACAGCATTTTTACCTTTTGCCTGAACGACTAATGGAGGCTTATTGATCATCGGAACAAGCAATCGTTGTCGAGCAATAAGCAGACAAACTTCCACCTTCCGTGTCCAACAACATAAACAATGTCTTCAGCTGATTAGCGTGGAAGTATTTTCTTGAGGGTCTGCAATCATCTCAATCAATGAGGATTTACACAGAGTAATAACTGTATTTTGTCTGACTGGCTAGGTTTGCCGTGGAGGCCATGGTTCCTGCATCGTCTGACTGGGTAGGCTTGCTGTGGATGGCGTTGTTCCTGCATTGTCTGACTGGCTAGGTTTGCCATGGAGGGCACAGTTCCTGCATTGTCTGACTGGCTAGGTTTGCCGTGGAGGGCACGGTTCCTGCATTGTCTGACTGGCTAGGTTTGCCTTGGAGGGCACGGTTCCTATGTAGGATAGGTGTATTATTGTATTAAAGGCTAGATGTGGTTGTATTCACCGGCTATGGGGGATAGGAGTTTGATTGTATTGATGGCTAGATGTGGTTGTATTCACCAGCTATGTAGGATAGGAGTATGATTGTATTGATGGCTAGATGTGGTTGTATTCACCGGCTATGGGGGATAGGAGTATGATTGTATTGATGGCTAGATGTGATTGTATTCACCAGCTATGTAGGATAGGAGTATGATTGTATTGATGGCTAGATGTGGTTGTATTCACCGGCTATGTAGGATAGGAGTATGATTGTATTGATGGCTAGATGTGATTGTATTGATGGCTAGATGTGATTGTATTGATGGCTAGATGTGATTGTACTGATGGCTAGATGTGATTGTATTGATAGCTAGATGTGATTGTACTGATGGCTAGATGTGATTGTATTGATAGCTAGATGTGATTGTACTGATGGCTAGATGTGATTGTATTAATGGGCTTTTAATAGGAGGATGAAGATTAAAGAAATGATTTTTAAAAAAAATGAAAGATTAATGTTTTACTTTTGTAATAATATTTACCTTTAAGCAACATTTTATTCTTGTCTCCATCACAAAGCCTATGCACTGATGAATTCAAGGTTATATTCTATAAATGAACACTGAGAAAAGAACCAAATCTTCAGAGATTCAGTGGAACGACTTCAAACAAAGACATGGCCCAGCAACAACCATATACAGTTCCAATGTGAAAATACAAAGAATTTATTTAAAAAATAATGTTTTCTTCCAACCCTGTGCAACAAAAAACTTTTTTGACATAACATGTTTGAATCAAGTCTGGAACAAAGATATATTACAAAAAGCATGAGTACAATGTTTGAAGCTGATTGATCTTAGGATGCGGAGGCAGATGGCCGTGTTCCAGGACCAGCATCTTCTGGCAGGGAACAACCCAGGCAGAACACTTGAGTCCATCGCCGCCCTAGCTGTAGTATTGTAGGACCCGTGAAGATCCGGGGTGGTATAGGTCTTCAGCAATCCGTTGAATATCTGTTTGGTCTGCTTCAAAATGAACCTGGACTGTTCCTGATCAGGACTGACTACAACACTACATTGGTTGGTTTGTTGTTTAATGCCGCTCTCCGCAATATATGATGCCTGTCTGTAAATAATCGAGTCTGGACCAGACAATTCAGTGATTAATATCATGAGCATTGATCCATGCAATTGGGATCGATGACATGCATCAACCAAGTCAGCGAGCCTGACCACCCGATCCCGTTAGTCGCCTTTTACGACAAGCGTAGTCGCCTTTTAGGGCGAGCATGGGTTGCTGAAGACCTATTCTACCCCGGAATCTTCACGGGTCGAATCTTATAGGGTTAAGATAGGGTTCAAACCTGGACTCTCTCAGGTCCACACAGTTTATTCAGACTTACGATGGTCGTAGTGCTAAGACGATGATGACTCCAATACTTTAACATAGGCTTACGATAGTCATAGTGCTAAGTCGATCATGACTCCCATACTTTCACACAGGCTTACGATAGTCATAGTGCTAAGTCGATCATGACTCCCATACTTTAACATAGGTTTACAGTAGTCATAGTGCTAAGACGATCGTGACTCCCAATACTTTAACATGGGCTTACGATAGCCGTAGTGCTAAGAGGATCGTGACTCCAATAATTAACATAGGCTTACATCAGAAGTAGCGCTAAGATGATCGTAACTCCCATACTTTAACACAGGCTTACGACAGTCAGGCACCAAGGTGATCAAGGTGATTTGTGATAAGTTAATGAAACTTGATTTGCTACAGATTGTTTGATTACCAAAGCTTAATGAAATCCTTCTTGAAATAAACTGACACTGATTCTCCAGCTGACAACATAGAATCAAATTAATTACATTGGAACATTGTTGCAAAGTTAGAAATAGCTTGACATTTTCAATAATACCTACTGAAGGCCTATCAGTGACATTCTCATGTAATCAGTTGTCAGGGAGGCATCATTAAAAGTATTTAATGAGTTGTGAAGTGCTATTATTTCATACAGATAAATCAGGTTACTGATGAATTTGTGTTTCAAGAGGAAATATTTGCCAAAGATGTACTTACTGTCCTTGGTAGGCTAGCTGTGACAGAATTGCAACTTGGATCAAAGATGTCTGTCATGGAAGCCATGTTGAAACGGGGCACTGTGTTATTATAACAGTTCATTTTCCCTTCACTCAAACAGAGCCTCCTTGTTAAGAACTCCCAAGAAATTTACCACAGACGTTAATATATTATATGCGGCAGGACATTTTTAGAGGCTGTTTATAGATTTTGATAATGACAAATTTGGTCAGATTTTGTGTATACACAATGTATTGTACAGGACATTTTTATTATCTTAAAGGGGCACTAATCTCTGGCTTCTCGGCTTCTGACACTGGCGGTAGGGATGATCAGCTGCCCCGAGTCGATTTGCTCGCTAACACAACTGAGCGTGACAAGAGACTGGGCTATTGTTTACAAGGACAGCTAAATAAACTTTTAATTATGCTGGGATTAGAAGCCAAACAATATACAAATGTACTTTTAATCCTAACATTTTCAGTCACTTGGTGATGATATTAAACACAAAAATGTTTGGAATTTGTTATCATAATGATATCACATTTTGATTGTAAAATATAAACACGATAAAATAAGTAATGCTCAGGTGAAATATTTACTTTGTGTTGCAAGTCAAAATAGTGTTAACGAAAATCTAACAATTACCAAGCAAGTGACTTATCAAAACTTCATCACCATTACCGATGCTACCCACAAAGATACCTACATTTCCTTATTATTTTCAAAACTGTATTTCATTTTGTTGATCAATGTGACCATACGCCCTTATACTATCAATAAAACCGACAATTTTGCTTACGAATGGTGCAGCACTGGTCGCAAACTGTCGTCTGGAGGGTAATTTAAGGTACTGACGTTTACTACAATATCTGAAAAACTATCAGACCTAACAGTCATACATAACTGGATATTACATTTGAAGACAATCGGTGCATGAATATAAACTCTGTCTATTTAGCTGTCACTATATTTCATCAACAACCAGACCTGTTCGTCACGGGTGGAATGAGCAATCATTGTACAGCCATCTGCATAATGCCACCCCTGCGTCACAGGGCCATATGACACAGTTGAACCAATCAAATTAACTCGAAAGGGTGCACGGGAATCACGCACGCACGAATACGGTGTTAGCGTTGGGCGTCTCAACGTGCGTGCCTGCTATATCATCCGGGTTCTCACAGGGAAAAAACAATAACAAAGGCAACAACCAGTCCCAGGGAATTGCTTTAGATCAGTGCCCCTTTAAAGTTACATTTGATCTTAAAGTTTATTTTGGAACAAAAGGTGATGAATTTGTAAAACAATATTGGCCAGGTTTGGGTCCTGCTAATCATAATCAATCTTAAGTCTGACAGCGCATTTCATCGTAACGTTTCTTGTCAAATGGTCGCTATATGGTTGAAATAATGCCGATGCGATGTTAAATTTTAACTCACTCACTCACTTCTTGTGAAATGAAATTTACCATCGGCAGCATACAAAAAAATGTTGTCATTCTGATTTTGAATCTTTGTGGAACCGTAAACTGATCACAAAACAAAAATATGACGGCGGTCTGTAAATAATCGAGTCTAGACCAGAAAATCCAGTGATTGATATCATGAGCATCGATTTTCGCAATTGGGATTGATGATAGCATCAACCAAGTCAGCGAGCCTGACCACCCGATCCCGTTAGTCGTCTCTTGCAACAAGCATAGACACCTTTTACGGCAAGCATGGGTTGCTGAAGACCTATTCTACCCCGGATCCTCACTGGACACATTGTCGCAAATACTTGAAGATGACCTCATCCATGGTATCTGACATCTCATGTGACGACGTTCAAACAGCACAGTAATTCTACTTGCAATCGGAAACCACTTTCTTCATTTTCCTTGGCTCGGGGCCTTCAAAATTACTTCATTCAGGACGGAAATTCCAGAACTCTTCATAGCAGTAGTTTCTTCCCAAGATCTCAAAACTGTGATTAGCTGATATTCACAAATGCTGAATTGGTCCATCATTTTGAGATGGATACAGATGCAAAGCGTTACTGAATATGTGTCGATGCACGGTGCACGGTGCATGCTAATTCAGAGAGCACTAAAGATTTCCGCTGTCAGTCAAAGATATGTAAGATATGAATTTCTTCATTTTCTTCACCAGGTTCGTACCAAAGGTATATTTTTTCACAGAAATGTAGTAAAAAACTCAGACCTTATCGAACATATAAAAAATATATTTCAAGATTAAAGTGTCATAAATGGCATTTCTGTATTTTTTATGCCAGGGAGCCCCTAAAGGTGGCAAAGTAGCCAGATATGCCAATCATGTGAAAAAATGTATGAACCTTCCAAATATGTCTTCATGTGGTCATGTGACCAGTCTCTTGTTGCATGGAGAAGCCACGTCTTGTTTGAACTTTGCATTAAAAAATTAAGTCTGATTCTTGGTTTGTTTCTTGTTGTTTAATGCAACAATATTTCAGCTGTTTGACAATTGTAAATATTTAATTCTGGACCAGACAATCCAATGATTGATATTATGAACCACAATCCAGTGACTGATATTATAAAAACAATCCAGTGATTGATATGAGCAACAATCCAGTGAAGGATATAATGAAAAATAATCCAGTGATTGATGTTATGAGAAACAATCCTATGATTGATGTTATTAAAAACAATCCAGTGATTGATGTTATGAGAGACAATCCAGTGAATGATATTATGAGCAACAATCCAGTGATTGATGTTATGAGATACAATCCAATGATTGATAATATGAGAAACAATCCTATGATTGATGTTATTAAAAACAATCCAGTGATTGATGTTATGAGAGACAATCCAGTGAATGATATTATGAGCAACAATCCAGTGATTAATGTTATGAGATACAATCCAATGATTGATGTTATTAAAAACAATCCTATGATTGATGTTATTAAAAACAATCCAGTGATTGATGTTATTAAAAACAATCCAGTGATTGATGTTATTAAAAACAATCCAGTGATTGATGTTATGAGCAACAATCCAATGATTGATAATACAAAAAACAATCCAGTGATTGATATTATGAAAACCAATCCAGTGATTGATATTACGAAAAACAATCCAATGATTGATATTATGATAAATAATCCAGTGATTAATATTATGACAAACAATCCAGTGATTCATATCATGAGCAACAATCCACACCATCTGGGTATGATGACACACAATAAATAGCAAGCCACCAAGCCAACCCCCATTCATTGACCTCCCCTTAAAATCACGTAGGTTGGTGAAAATTGTAAATATTCAATTCTGGACCAGACAATCCAGTTATTGATATCATGAGAAAGAATCCAGTGATTGATGTTGTGAGATACAATCCAATGATTGATAATATGAGAAACAATCCTATGATTGATGTTATTAAAAACAATCCAATGCTTGATAATACAAAAAACAATCCAGTGATTGATATTACGAAAAACAATCCAGTGATTGATATTACGAAAAACAATCCAGTGATTGATATTATGAAAACCAATCCACACCATCTGGGTATGATGACCACACTAAAAAACAAGCCACCAAGCCAACCCCCATTCACTGACCCCCCTTAAGATCAGCATAGGTTGGTGTGTGTCTATATAATCCAGAACCGCTACAGGTTTACAGGTTTAATCAGTATTCAAAGAAGGTGAGCTACAGAACTTCAAAGCCCCCATTTTGCCTTAAATCTTCTCCATGAACCAATAAGGATGAGTTAGAGAAGACCTGTCCCAATTAGTACCGAGATAACGGTAGGACCATAGAGATATACGAGCATCCCAGGAGATTACCGAGCCTCATCTCCTCAAACACACATCAGTCAGAGAACCCATCTCCCACTCCCAGATAAACCATGGCTATCCACCAAAGTTCACAGCAAGGGCAGACCTATAGAGGAAGAGTTCTTCAAAGTGGCAGTGAGAAAGATGGCTACAATAAGACATTATACATGGCAGGGAATAAACGGGATTAATAGAGTGCGAGCAATTATATTGCTTCAATATCTTTTGCCATCAAAAGCAGTCATTTTTTTATGAGACAAGGCTCCGTATTGCTCTTGCTAGAAAACATGGTATCAATATTTTACCACAGAAGCCTTCTAGGGCCACTTGGTTTTTTAAAACATTTATCTTGGATTTCAAGATACTAATACAAAAGCATTCATTTTTTATGAGACATGGTTCAGTATTGCTCCAACTAGAAAACATGGTATCAATATTTTACCACAGAAGCCTTCTAGGGCCACTTGGTTTTTTAAAACATTTATCTTGGATTTCAAGATACTAATACAAAAGCATTCATTTTTTATAAGACATGGTTCAGTATTGCTACAGCTAGAAAACATGGGGCAACGCAGGGCAAAAGATTTATATATTTTTTTACACTTGTAGTATCAATAGTGTGGTACAATGATACTTTTATTTTCTTGAATAGATGGAGGTTTCAGCATTGTTCTGGCTTGTAAACATGGTGCAACAAACAGCAAAAGATTTATATATTTTTTTACACTTGTAGTATCAATAGTGTGGTACAATGATACTTTTATTTTCTTGAATAGATGGAGGTTTCAGCATTGTTCTGGCTTGTAAACATGGTGCAACAAACAGCAAAAGATTTATATATTTTTTTACACTTGTAGTATCAATAGTGTGGTACAATGATACTTTTATTTTCTTGAATAGATGGAGTTTCAGCATTGTTCTGGCTTGTAAACATGGGGCAACAAACGGCAAAAGATTTATATATTTTTTAACAATTGTAGTATCAATAGTGTAGTACAATGATACTTTTATTTTCTTGAATAGATGGAGTTTCAGCATTGTTCTGGCTTGTAAACATGGGGCAACGCAGGGCAAAAGATTTATATATTTTTTTACACTTGTAGTATCAATAGTGTGGTACAATGATACTTTTATTTTCTTGAATAGATGGAGTTTCAGCATTGTTCTGGCTTGTAAACATGGGGCAACAAATGGCAACAGATTCATATATTTTTTTACACTTGTATCAAGTGTAGTACAATGATACTTTTATTTTCTTGAATAGATGGAGTTTCAGCTTTGTTCAGGCTTGTAAACATGGTGCAACAAACAGCAACAGATATATATATTTTTTTACACTTGTAGTGTAAATAGTGTAGTACAATGATACTTTTATTTTCTTGAATAGATGGAGTTTCAGCTTTGTTCTGGCTTGTAAACATGGTGCAACAAACGGCAACAGATTTATATATTTTTAATAGTATCAACATTTAGCTACGAAAATATTTATATTTTCTGGAATAGATGGGGTTTATGCATATATCGGGCCAAAAAATCTGGGACTACAAAGGACAAAAGATTAAAAAAATATTTTTAGTATCAATATTTTAGTACCGAAGCCTTTTAGGGCCACTTGGTTTTTTAAAAGTTTTTCTTATATTTTAAGATACTAATTTGAAATTTTAAGATACATACGTTGAAATTTCAAGTTAAAATCTTAACATTTCAACTTAGTATTTTGAAATTTCAAGAAAAAAACAAATGGCCCTAAAAGGCTTCTGTACATTTATAAAATCTCCTTCTAATTCACATCCTCACTTTTTCACAGTAATTAATAACTGACTGCTAATAATATAATAATTTTCCGAGCTAGAAATACTGGTATTATATTCGGCTAGAACAAGAAAAATTCTGTGCAAGAAATTAACATGATCTCAAAGTAGCAATAGGTTTTTTATTCCCTTTGCGGTAAAAAAAAGAAGAATTTGCAGATTAGTTTAAAGCACTCAGAATTTTTTATTTCGACTTATATTTTTGTTTCTATTTCTCCTCTCTTTTTGAGAGAAATATATGACAAACATATTTGATACTGAAAGGAGCCATATTGCCTTGAGTATGTTACGTTTACTGCATCAGGCAAAATTGGGTTTAATGTCAAAATAATGATTACTGCACATATATATAGCAAATTGCATGCACGTGTGTGTGTGGCAGATTGTACTAGATTAAACTAACGCTTGTTTTATAGTCCTAGGCCACTGAGATAGCATAACCCCCAGACCAGTCATTGTCCTATCTCCCTAAAGCAGAATGCCAGGCAGGGCAACAACAAGTACCATCTTTTTAAAGTCTTTTGGTATGACACGGCCGGGGATTGAACCACCGACTCTGCGCTCTCTTTACAGTCGCTCTATTCACTACACCACAGAAGCAGCCAGGGGATCAAACCCCTAACCCTCCTCTCTCCAGACTGATGCTCTATCCTCAAGATCATTGAGACAGACCTGTTTGTACCAGACCGCCTCCGTGGTCTAGAGGTAGAGCGTCCGCCCGGAGAGCGGAAGGTCCGGGATTCGATCCCTGGCCGCGTCAAACCAAAAGACGTTAAAAGATGGTACTTGTTGTTACCCTGTCTGGCGCTTGGCATTAAGGGGCTAAAACAAGGACTGGTCGGCTCGGAGTCAGTATACTGTGTCTGAGTGGGTACTCATGTTAAACTGCGGCATGGTATCTCAGTGGGCTAGCACTAAAATCGGCATCAGTCCGGATTAGTACAAGCAGCCACACAAACACACACACGTACATGCACGGCGCAATGCAATAATCTTGGACGCGACGTTAAACCCAATTTCACCTCACCTCACCTGTTTGTACCATAAACAAATCAATGATGCAATGGCAAATTCTTTCTCAACACTGACCAAACTGGTATCTAGAATTCAAATATCAAATTCCACTTCACCAATTTCTTGTTTCAAAACAACAAAAATAATTCCAGACCTTCTTGGAACCATTCTAAGAGAATGACCAAAATATGAAATCCAAAACCAAATTCCTTTTCAGACAGTTTCACCTTGGGTCAAATCTTCTGACCAAAAATGCTTTTGAAACCAAAATAGTTAAAGATTCTTGATGCTAAATGGTTCCTCCTTCTACGAACGTCTAAGCAAATAACACTTTAAACGAAAACAAAGCCCCTTTCCGAATAGTTTTGTGTTAATGGGCTGTGTTCATTATGAAGGAGAGGACGTGTTCCTTGAAGCAGGCCAATCAATAGACTATGCTTGCCCCGGGCTGATCAGAAGAGTGGACTGGGCAGCTCTCCCTGGCCAATGGTCAGCCTGGACGGCCTTAAGACGTGTCCAACACCAATTAATGTCATTAGCAGACAACAACACTCTCTGAAGAATCTCAGCAGATTGATTGAACAGCCAGACTAATCCTTCACGGCTCTGCGACAATGTTTCCGAATATTGGCGCTAATAGTCCGGTGCCACAGTGGTGCATTTCCTCATCGCACATGGTCGCACAGAGCTGTCAACACGCGACAGTCAAATGTTTGTTCAATACTGTGTCTGTTCTTTCTGCCAGGGTTGAGAGGGAATTGTATTGTGATGGAAAAAACTGCAGGTGTTTCAGCAAGTATTGCTTTTAGTTTGAGTGGGTGGGTGGGTGGGTGAGTGAGTGAGTGAGTGGGTGGGTGGGTGGGTGGGTGAGTGAGTGAGTGAGTGAGTGAGTGAGTGAGTGAATTTGGTCAGTTCATTTTTCCCTTCACTCAAACAGAGCCTCCTTGTTAAGAACTCCCAAGAAATTTACCACAGACGTTAATATATCATATGAGGCAGGACATTTTTAGAGGCTGTTTATAGATTTTGATAATGACAAATCTGGTCAGATTTTTTGTATACACAATGTATTGTACAGGATATTTTTATTATCTTAAAGGGGCACTAATCTCTGGCTTCTCGGCTTCTGACACTGGCGCTAGGGATGACCAGCTGCCGCGAGTCGATTTGCTCGCTAACGAACTGAGCGTGACAAGACACTGGGCTACCGTTTGCAAGGACAGCTAAATAAACTTTTAATTATGCTAGGATTAGAAGTGAGTGAGTGAGTTTGGTTTACACCGCTACTTTTAACAGTATTCCAGTTATATCACGGCGTGTCAGCTTAATGTGGGAGGAAAGCCCCAAGTGATGCAGGTCCCAGATGTTTACCACTTTTGTAAAACCGTCAAGAGTTTGACGTTGACATTGAAACATAATTGGGGTGATGGGGAAGTTACATCATTTAAAATAATGTTGTTGTTTTTTATAGAAATTAGCAACAGAATGGGATCAAAGCCACAAAGCTTGGAGTAAATCATGTTTGTTTGATGTTTAACACCACACTCAGCAATATTCCAGCTATATGACAGTAGTCTGTAAAGAATTCAGCCTGGACCAGACAATCCTATGATTGACATCATGAGCATTGATCCACGCAATTGGGATACGATGACATGCATCAACCAAGTCAGCAAGTCTGACCACCCGATCCCGTTAGTCGCCTCTTACTACAAGCATAGTCGCCTTTTATGGCAAGCATGGATTGCTGAAGACCTATTCTACCCCGGATCTTTATGGGAGCAACAAACTTGTAACTGTGTATAGAATAATAAGTATTAATCAGTACTTTGGCCTCATCACAACCATGAAGAAAGAATAATTAATAATCAATGTCCATCATCTGATAACGGATCTGATAACGGATCTGTGTCTAGGAATATCGGTAATATTCTGTGATACCACCATGACCCATGAAGATCAAGGGTAGAATAGGTCTTCAGCAACCCATGCTTGCCATAAAAGACGACGAAGCTTGTCGTAGGAGGCGACTAACGGGATCGGGTGGTCAGGCTCGCTGACTTGGTTGATGCATGTCATCGGTCCCAATTGCGTGGATCGATGCTCATGATATCAATCACTGGATTGTCTGGTCCAGACTATTATTTACAGACCCCTGTCATACAGCTGGAATATTGCTGAGTGTGGCGTAAATCAACCAACCAGCCAACCAATCCTGAACCATTTGCTGGGACATCTTCGTCTGAAAGGTCTTATGTAACGGATATATCAGCGACTGGAACTATCTCCCATCAGAAGCAAGGCAGAGTTCATCCGTATCTTCTTCGAAATCTGTCAGAACAGTCTGCATCATCGTCTAAGTACTGTCATTGCAGTAAGATATCATATTGCGCACCAGATGGAGACAAATTTATAGCCTAATAAATTTCGACCAGTTTCATATTAACTTATCTGATAGTATTTCCTGTAAGTGCGGTGCACTTTTAGAAAACTCATTCCATTTCTTTTTTCGAATGCCCTTTACATGATCACTATAGGAAGACATTATTATCAGATATTGGAAATCTTAGACGATGAACAACGTTAAGTTTCTTATCTGATGATCTTAACATACAGCATTCGGCGTAACAAGCGCCCCTCTCTAATACCCGCCCGGCGATATTTGCTAATATATTTGCTAGTGAACAATCCCAAAAAGCACCCCTTCTGATTGATCAATGTACACAAGACTTATTTATTCGCAAATAATACGCACTCATGTGTTATATTCAACCTTAATTATGGGCAATTAAATTCTGGAATAATATATCTCGTATATAAACATATCAGTCTGTCAGCATAAACCACGAAATTTATCTTTCAACTGTTTTTTTTACAAAAATATTATTCTAATAAGAGCCCCCATTTCTAATTTTGAGAGCGCCCTGGGTGCTTATTAGGTTGAATATGGTAAACGTTTAACTAAACACAAATACAGTCAAGTCTTGTTAATCAGACACTCGTTAATCCCACAATTGGCTTTGTCCAACACTAATGATGGTAACTGATTAAATCAGTGCTAATTAGACCTGTTAATCAGAGAGTTTCGCACACCGATTCTGACACACTTAATTGGCAACGAATTACCGAAATCACTTCTTAATCAGTCTCGTTAATCCGACACAGTGATCAGCGTACTCCGTGGTCATCTGCCCGTGAGTACACAGCCCGTGTTTTGATGCAAGACGAATCAGCTAGTGGCTGCATAAAACAACGGCTGCAGAGATAAACTTGCTTAACAATAAACAATTAATGCTTCAAATAAACAAAACAGGATTAATCACATGCTTAGATTACCTCAATCGCATTAAAATCAGATATAAGTTCTAGCTACCGCTGAGGACATCCCATTAAAGGTCACGTCAGAATGACCTTTCGCGAACTTTGACCACCCAATGAAAGCAGCTTTCGTAAACTTTGAGGTACTGGTTTCAAACTGGCAACTTCCATTCCAGGCTACACTTTCAGAAGTATTTTGAATCAGTCACACAGTCCGTAACAGTAGTTCAGAATACCCTGTGTTAAGCTTTAGAGGTTGCATGCTTAGAAAACACATTCCGCTAACAATAAAACATAACAATATAAATATATGAAGTAAGACAGTTCTATGGATGAACAACTTCTTTATTACAATTAGTGCGACGTTTCGGTATAGATCCTAACACCTTTATCAAGTGATGGATAGTGCTAAACAAAATAGGTATATATACTTATAAACATCAATGTTTATACAGTAAATGATTGATGGACACAGAGAGCTGATTAAGAAACGTCGCACTAATTGTAATAAAGGAGTTGTTCATCCACAGAACTTGTCTTACTTCATCACACCAACTTCTAAATGCCACTTAAAGAAGGAAATATAAATATATCTTTTTTATTATTTATAACAACATATATGTAACCCATTTATCTTGTAGTTGTCCAATTTTGAATCTTGAACTTGATGCTACTTACCGTATTCAACGTAATAAGCGCCCCGCTCTAATAAGCGCCCATGGCGACATTTGCTAAGATATTTGATAAGATAATAAGTCACTAGTTAGACTCAAAATAAGTCACTAGTTAGGCTCAGAATAAGTCACTAGTTAGGCTCAGAATGGGTCACTAGTTAGGCTCAGAATAAGTCACTAGTTAGGCTCAGAATAAGTCACTAGTTAGGCTCAGAATGGGTCACTAGTTAGACTCAGAATAAGTCACTAGTTAGACTCAGAATAAGTCACTAGTTACCTAGTTGCTATATGGCTGAAATAATGCCGATGTGACGTTAAATTTTAACTCACTCACTCACTATTTAGCCTCACATTGTAACTCAAGAATATTGTTAAATCATTATTTAAATTTAAAACATTAATGCCAGAGAATAACACGTAACGATTATCCAACAAAACAGATTCCATTTGGCTTAAAAAGCAAAACAGATGGTTACAATGATCACTGAAACACAAAACTGTATAAATTTGCATATGCATGAGATGCACAATATTGTCACTTTCCAGCATATGGGGCATATCAGTTACGTCAGCAATGTATGACATTATTGTGCTACTCTCCACACTGCTACTCTTCAGTTCATTACAATAATGAAATATTTATCAATTATTGACCATTAATGAAGGCAATATCATGTTTTATGGACCAAGAAACTAATATTGAACAAGGCCAGTGGCTGATATTAATACTTGGTCCATAAAATATTATATTGATCAAATTCGGTTAATAATTGTTTTATTGCATTACCAAAAAACAAGAACATTTCAGATTCAGTGATAATTGAATCAGAAGTCACTTGAGATGATGCACAACAGATGCACATCTGTGGATGTTTTGGATGACAGTCAAATGTAAAGACGAAAACAAAATAGAATCCTGATTGGGAAATGTATAAAAGACAAAATAATGATATTAAACATGTAATTAACACTCTTCATTTTAACATGAAAGACAACTCGTGAAGATCCGGGTTGGAATGGATCTTCAGCAACCGATGCTTGCCGTAAAAGGCAACTATGCTTGTCGTAAAAGGCGACTAACGGATGGTCAGGCTCGCTGACTTGGTTGATGCATGTCATCGATCCAAATTGCGTGGATCGATGCTCATGATGTCAATCACTGGATTGTCTGGTCCAGACTCGATTATTTTACAGACCACCATCATATAGCTGGAATACTGCTGAGTGCGGCGTTAAACAACAAACAATAAAAAAATCCCACACTAAGATAGGATACTATACTACAGAGTTAAACGTCCCCCGGGATAATATTTAGGTAGGATCTAATCCTTGCTTACACTTATCTGTAGCTCTGAGGAAGAAAGTCCCATCAACTCTTCAAACCATTCCATAGAAACACGGTAACCAACAAACACAGATATTATATTCAGTCTACGTCTTCAACAGCCTGAAATAGATCGGTAACAGGTCAGAAAATGGCAAGAGCTTCAGACAAAGAACACAATATGGTCACTCTAAGCAAATCAAATTTCTTCCATCTCAATTTGTTCCTGAGTGCAAGCCAATCCTGTAGAACCGACCACGCTCAACACCGAGAACCATCTCGAGGCTCATCTGGAATAACGGCACAATTGAATATCGAGGCCAGTGATTCAATGGGAAGTGTAGGAACAGTCTCGAATGACAATTTGCCGGCTGAATAAAAGTGATTGTGTACATCCTCAACGTATTAAGTTTACAGGTCAGTTTTCAGAATATATTTCTGTGTTGTGAGAAAACTCAAAATGGAGTTTCACGACTGACTGCAGTAAACTATGTTTATATCCAACACGCTTATAACGAATATAAACTTATTTTTTGTCCCAACATTTGCTGTGTATGTACTGTATATATGGTTATAACAAACTATGGTTATAACGAACTAAACATAGTGGTCCCTTTCAGTTCGTCTTAACCGACCCGCCGTGATATTGCAGGAACATTGCTAAAAGCGGCGTAAAACCATACTCACTCACTCACTCACTCACTCGTCTTAACCGTAGTTTTCTGTATGACATTTCTCAAGGTCAGACTTATTTTGCTTCTTGTTTAAAATGATGAATATTATTTTATAGATTATACAATTCAAATTTTTAAAGAATAAGAAAAGAGTTTTGAGGTAACTGGTTTAAATAAAACACAGTATGACTGATACGAATTGGATAAGTTAATCTTATCTGAATGGGATTAGAGTAGATAATGAAATAGACATCCACTAGTTCTTAGGGAGTGAGTTGGTTTTAACACTGCTTTTATAAGTGTTCAAGTTATATCACGGAGTGTCAGCTTGATGTGGGAGGAAAGTCCGAAGCGATGCAGGTCTCAGACATTTACCACTTCGGTGAAAATGCCAAGCATGGTATGGTGCTGCCAAACCTAGAAACATAATCAGGGCGAACTGGGATTTGAACCCACAATCAGAGGTTTCTGATATGCCAAAGGGCCAGCTTATTGCGAGAGAAATATCCGAAGTGATGAAGGTCTCATAAGTGTAATTGAACTGCTTGGGTGAAACCCACAAGCATGGTATGTGCTGACAAACCTAGAAACATAATCAAGGCAAACCGGGATTCGAACCCACAATCATAGGTTCCTGGCATGCACAAGGGACACAACTCTGCACAGTGAATTGCAGAGCCTTGGATGACTGGCCCACCAGTGACCTAATAGTTCTTCAGTTTTAATTACATATAACATCATAACATGTGTTACTATATTCAGTCTATTATCAGGAATAAAAAAGATACATTATCTACTGCACTTTTCACAGCATGTTAAATGGAACAATGATTAACATATTTAATGTAATAAGCGCCCTGCTCTAATAAGTGCCCACGGCAATATTTGCTAAGATTTTGGCTAGTGAACAATCCCAGTTAGCACCCCTTCAGATTGATCAATGTACACAAGACTTATTTATTCGCGTATAATACGCACTAGTGTGTTATATGCACCCTTAATTATGGGCAATTAAATTCTGGAAAAATATATCTGTCGTATATAATCATTTCAGGCTGTCAGCATAAACCATGAAATTTAGGATTTCTTAACTTTTTTTCACCAAAATAATATTCTAAAAAGAGCCCCCTATTTCTAATTTTGAGAGCACCCTGGGCGCTTATTATGTCGAATACGGTAATCAAGAATGCCTGGGCTATTTTCAAACTTTCAAACTATGATGTCTGGCATGGCAACAGGTGCAGCTGTTATGTGTAACATGACGCAGCATGACACATCATGGCACTTTTCATGTCAGCTTATTTAACTACCCAAGAGGGGCGGTCGGGTAGCCTAGTGGTTAAAGCGTTCGCTCGTCACGCTGAAGACCTGGGTTCGATTCCCGACATGGGTACAATGTGTGAAGCCCATTTCTGGTGTCCCCCGCCGGGATATTGCTGGAATATTGCTAAAAGCGGCGTAAAACCATACTCACTCACTCACTACCCTAGAACTTGACATTCTTTTTTTTCTTATATTGAATTTTTCAGAAATTTGAAATTCATGTTTCTCATGAAGAGTATTTATTCATACGACCTGATATATTTTTCATATATACATAATTAAATTTTTATTGTGTTCATTGTAATTCCTGCATTCTGATTAGCTGAATTGGTCATGTGTTATTGAATTGATTTCCCACTGAATGTAAAAATTAAGCCACGCCCACTGAGGTGGACTTCTTTTATAACAACGAGTGAGTGAGTATGGTTTTACGCCGCTTTAAGCAATATTCACCTTAGGGGACACCAAAAAAAAGGCTTCACACATTGTACCCATGTCGGGAATCAAACACTGGTCTTCGGCATGACAAGCGAACGCATTAACCACCAGGCTACCTGACCGCCCCTATAACAACAGAATGTCGGGGAATTCCAATAATAAAGTAGAGCGAATTTCCTGTCAGCTCACGTGTATCATCATGCACAGGACATTTAGCGACATTCATGCATATTCATTGTTCAAACCAACCTTCGAGATGGCAGATTCATACAATTTGCACATCCTTTTTTTCTTTTTATTCATATCTCAATGAATCGACAAGCTTGGTCCAAGTCTGACGGGCTTAACTTGTTTGGACTTTTCTCAATGACACGTCACCTGTGAAGATCCATGTTATAAGTCTTCAGCAACCCTTGCTTGTCCAAAAAGGCGACTATGCTTGTAGTAAAAGGCGACTAACGGGATCGGGTGGTCAGGCTCTCTGACTTGGTTGAAGCATCGCATCCCAATTGCATGGGTCGATGCTCATGATGTCAAACACTGGATTGTCTGGTCCAGACTCGATTATTTACAGACCGCCATTATAGCTGGAATATTGCTGATCGTGGCATTAAACAACAAACAACAAACAAACAAACACATTTGGTTGATATTAACAGAAAAAAACCTTCAATAATCATATTTGCCCATCAAGTGCCCAGCTCCTATCAAGTGTCCAGCATCCCCGGGTCCACTTCCAGACCGTTCTGTAAGTAATCCTAATAAGTGTCGTTGCATAAGACGGGATATTTCCATGACGGTCTGTATTTTCTTGTGGATACAGAAAACAGCAGCGCAGAAAAGGTGTTTAATATGCCCAGTGAATTTTATATAAATGTTTCTGATTCATCAGCATTTGAACTACAGTTCGATCACTGGATACAAATTTAACTCATTGTGCACGTTGCCATGATGCAGATTGATTTTGTTTAGAATTAATTTATCTGAAACTTGCTCATTTTTAGAAATCTATTTAGGAACTTGAGTGTTTTCTTTTCATCAACTGATCAAAATATTTTTGATATAAAGCAAATATCGGACTGCATGCCACTTAACGTGAAGTGCCTCATGTCACTACGGCTGTTATGCAACTGGTTGTGTGCCGAGAAATTTGACAGAAAATCTTTTACCTTGCAGGATTTTCTTTTCGAGGTACATAATCTACTTAAAGTTTTTCTTTTTAGAAAGCTGAGAATTTATGCTTATCATGCGTAATTTAAATGATAAGTAAAAGCCTACTTGGTAAACAGTTTCTGAGAGTTATATGTGGGGGCGTATGTCCTTCTGCCATTCGCTGTCGAATGGGTTTGACTGTAGATGCATGGCCAGTGACACACTGTTGAATGGGTTTGACTGTAGACGCTCGGCCAAAAACACACTGTCGAATGGGTGTGACTGTGGATGCTCGGCCAGCAACACACGTTCGTATGGTTTTGACTGTAGACGCTTGGCCAGCAACACACTATCGAATGGGTTTGACTGTAGACACTCGGCTAGCAACACACTGTTTAATGGGTTTGACTGTAGACGCTTGGCCAGCAACACACTATCGAATGGGTTTGACTGTAGACACTCGGCTAGCAACACACTGTTTAATGGGTTTGACTGTAGATGCGTGGCAGCTACACACTATCGAATGGGTTTGATTGTAGACATTCAGCCAGTAACTCACTGTCGAATG
Organism: Haliotis cracherodii; assembly: GCF_022045235.1. Taxonomy (NCBI): domain Eukaryota; kingdom Metazoa; phylum Mollusca; class Gastropoda; order Lepetellida; family Haliotidae; genus Haliotis; species Haliotis cracherodii. The sequence goes on from NW_027266269.1 coordinate 7,153,248, forward strand.
GGTTTGACTGTAGACGCTCGACCAGCAACACACTTTCGAATGGGTTTGACTGTAGACACTCGGCCAGGGACACACTATCGAATGGGTTTGACTGTAGACGCTCGGCCAGGGACACACTGTCGAATGGGTTTGACTGTAGACGCTCGACCAGGGACACTCTGTCGAATGGGTTCGACAGGAGCATTATGAGCATAAAAAAAAACCCAACCCTTTGTTAATTGTTGTTATTACAGCAATTATGGTAGGTTGATTTTTCTCTGCATTCTGCTAAATTGGTTTACGAGAACACATGACATTACTCATTATATATCTCCCAGCTGTTAGAGGATGCTGCACAACATCACTAATAGCATTTGTCATCACCTAACAGATAGGGTTATCGATGCAGCAAAGCTATCCATAAACCTGGCATCACGATCCGATATATATGTAAATACGACCACCTAGGAGGATCCACTTGTCTGAGCTCTGTGTATATGCAAGGTAGAATTATTCACTATACTATTGTCCTAAACTAGTGTCCGGCCATTGAATATTCTTGGTGGGGAGCTGGGATTTTGTATGGAGACTAGATATTGTTTCTGCAACAGCTGTGAAACCAGATTTTTTTTAATCACAACTATGAGCCTTAATATCTTTTCGTGAAAAACAAGTTGCAACAACATGTCATTATTGTGGCAGAGAATTTCTTTTTCTTTAACAGTCAGAGGCGAAAACAGAAGTTCAAGAATTTTGGTGGACCATTTGGTTCTGCCCATCTGCCTGTCTGCCCAACTTCGCTTTTGCCCATCTTTCCATCTGCCCAACTTCGCTTCTGCCTATCTTCCCGTCTCCTGTCATTCCATTTGCTCATCTGTCCATATTCTCATCAGTCCATCTGCCCATCTTCCCATCAGTCCATATTCCCATCTGCACATCTTCCCGTCTGCCCATCTCCGTTTCAGCCTGTCTTCCCATCTGCCTGTCTTCCCATCTGTCCATATTCCCATCTGCCCATCTTTGCTTCTGCTGTCTTCCCATCTGCCTGTCTCCCCGTCTGCCCATATTTCCATCTGCCCATCTTCGCTTCAGCCTGTCTTCCCATCTGCCTGTCTTCCAATTTGTACATCTGCCCATCTTTGCTTCTGCTGTCTTCCCATCTGCCCACATTTCCATCTGCCCATCTTCGCTTCAGCCTGTCTTCCCATCTGCCTGTCTTCCCATCTGTCCATATTCCCATCTGCCCATCTTTGCTTCTGTTGTCTTCCCATCTGCCTGTCTTCCCATCTGTCCATATTCCCATCTGCCCATCTTTGCTTCTGTTGTCTTCCCATCTGCCTGTCTTCCCATCTGTCCATATTCCAATCTGCCCATCTTTGCTTCTGCTGTCTTCCCATCTGCCTGTCTTCCCGTCTGCCCATCTTCCCGTCTGCCCATCTTCGCTTCAACCTGTCTTCCCATCAGTCCATATTCCCGTCTGCCCATCTTCCCGTATGCCCATCTTTGCTTCTGCTGTCTTCCCGTCTGCTCGTCTTCCCATCTGTACGATGGAGACACAAGTTGGTCTGGATATTCCACTTCACAAAATGATTTGGTTGGTTGGTTTGTTGTTTAATGCCGCACTCTGCAATATTCCAGCTACATGATGGCAGTCGGTAAATAATCGAGTCTGGACCAGACAATCCAGTGATTGATATCATGAGCATCGATCCATGTAATTGGGATCGATGACACGCATCAACCAAGTCAGCAAGCCTGACCACCTGATTCTGTTAGTCGCCTTTTACGACAAGCATGGTCACCTTTTGGCCAGCATGGGTTGCTGAAGACCTATTCTAACCTGGAATCTCAAAATTAACTTTTCACATAAAAACCTTGCAATATAAACATCAATCCATCGACAGCAATCGATAGCCATTGGTACATATAACAATGGCTGCCATCAACCCATTAGGTTTGTATACAGTCAGTATCAGGACAAGACAACAAACAGGATAAAATCTATTTCAGAACACACACAATTAAGTTTAATTACAGATCGAGATTGTCCTCTAGATTAATGTAATTTGTAATTAGCACTGTCCTTGTGAAAAAACTATATTGGCAGCCATGAACATATTCTGCCATATAATAATCCAGCTTCGATCTCCTAAATTAAAAAAAATGTTTAATGTTAAACATCATGGGAATAAAAAATTACGATTACGATTGATCCCAAATCGTACCATGCAATTGGGATACGATGACATGCATCAACCAAGTCAGTGAGCCTGACCACATGATCCTGTTAGTTTCCGGGCTGGCTATGAATAGCATAACATTTACAGCGCCCTCTAGCCTATCTGTTTGTGACCTACAATATTCCAGCTTCGATCTCCTAAATTAAAAAAAAGGTTTAATGTTTAACACCATGGGAATAAATTAGCAATATCACATCTTGACATACAACATCGGATAATGACAGCCCTATTATCGCATTTGTCATCTCATCCATAATTCTAATTTATTACCCAAGACGAAATTTAATCAATTATTAATCCTAACTCTTCTTCCGTGAGGTTGTTATTGTTCTTGATAAAGGTTAATAAAATGATAATGGTTACATGTTTTGTTTATTTGCTGTATAATGCCTCACTAAGCTGGTAAATAATAAATAAACTGAAATATCGTAAAACGTCAACTATTTGTGACAGCGGACGTGAGTGAGTGAGTGAGTGAGTGAGTGAGTGAGTGACTGAGTGAGTGTGAGTGAGTGAGTGAGTGAGTGAGTGAGTGAGTGAGTGAGTGAGTGAGTGAGTGTGAGTGAGTGAGTGAGTGAGTGAGTGAGTGAGTGAGTGAGTGAGTGACTGAGTGAGTGTGAGTGAGTGAGTGAGTGAGTGAGTGAGTGAGTGAGTGAGTGAGTGGGTGAGTGAGTGAGTGACTGAGTGAGTGAGTGACTGAGTGAGTGTGAGTGAGTGAGTGTGAGTGAGTGAGTGAGTGAGTGAGTGAGTGAGTGAGTGAGTGAGTGAGTGAGTGAGTGAGTGGG